>NC_056726.1:862267216-862409716 GCF_019279795.1 Protopterus annectens
CCTTAACCTGCAGTGTAAAATTAACTCCAGGCTGCTACTGTAGCTGCATGACTTCATATACAAAAAAGTTGACTGCTGTGAGATTAATACCCCCTACCTATCTAGCTATGCAACTTTCAGGACACAGTACTTAAGGCAACATTGCCACAGAAGTCTGTATAGTGTGAGAGTGCAGGATGACATCAGCATGGTCTTGCAGAGAAAGGTCTGACTGATGTGATCTCATATGGCAGTGTGAAATTAACTCCAGGATACTACAGTATTGAGGGCAAAAGTAGCTAAGACTAAGGCCATAGATGCCCAACTCCATACATACACACACATGTACATGCACCTCCACTCCCCACACACAAACACACACAAGTTGACTGCTTTGAGATTAGGACCCTCTACTTATCTAGCTATGCAACCTAGAGGATACTGTACTTAATGCAAACACCACTGCAGAAATCTGACATTATACTGTGACAGTGCAGTGTGGAATGGATAGGATTAGTGTCACATTCTGTGTCAGAAAAGATACTGGGATGTTAAAGGATTTTTACACATCCACATTTGTTGATATGATAGAGCAAGGTCAATGAATACTGCAGAACTGACAGTGACATGTACCTATCTGCTTTGTGTATATGAGACATATACACTTGTGGAACACAGGATTGGCAATGAGTTATTCATGGTGTGATGCCCCTGCACTGGCCCAGTGATTAAGGTGCCTCAATCCTTACCACTGGCAACAGCTGGGGGTGTACACACTGGGAGGATGACAAGTACACACAAACTAAAGGGCAGTTTCCCTTAAGAGCACACAGAAATCATGGTCAGTCTGGGACTGCTTTTTCCCTCTTTGTCCAGATCCCAATAAAACTCCCCACTGGCACAGCTACTAGGTTAAGATCTCAGCTATGGTGGCAAGCCAAGACTGCCAGCACCCTCTCTATCCAACCAGTGGTCTGTGTCCCTGCCCAAGTAGCTCTCTCTCTCTCTCTTACACACACACACACACACACACACACACACACACACACACACACACACACACACACACACACACTTTGAGATATGGTTTATATGCAAACACACACACACACACACACACACACACACACACACACACACACACACACACACACACACACACACACACACCTAGGGAAGGCTGTCCCAGGTTTACTAACTATGCTCCCTTCTGCCCAGACTATAAGGTAGTTTCCAATGCCCCCAACCTCTATTTATCAGCTACTATAAAGCCCTACTGTGTAATGTTACTGTTATCCAAATGGTAGTCTAACCAAGACTTGCAAGGCTATTTAGGAGTGGCCTATACAATTTCACCAAATACATATGCAAGTTCTTTAAGAGCTTAAATATGTCTCACAAATATCAGCCACAAAGATAGGTTTAAATATATTTAATAATAAATAATAAAAGAACAAGACAATACTCGATCAATCAACACAGTAACTTCAGAGTTCAAAATCACAGGAAATATTTTAAAATGACATTGCAGGACATTCTCAAATAAATACAGAACACATTTAACTAATCTTTACTATATTCATATCTATATCTAATAGAGATACTATGTCCTAAATCTTACTTACAGCAAGGCATGTGCAGATGATGCTGCTGCTACTGCTGCTGATGATGATGATGATGATGAGTGGATGTCCTTGCTAGGTCCAAGACAAAATACAAAATGCACTCCCTCTCTGAGAGAGTTCTTAAATTAATATCTAATATTACTGCTGGGTTAGCTAGAATGACATCACTTTTTGTCACCTGACTTCAGTTCCTAGGCTAAAACAGAAACTAACATAAGTTAACATCTCTCTGTTAAAAATGCATATCTCTGAGATGTTTGCAGATCTTGGAAGTTGTAAAAAAATAGAACACTTTTCATTTTAAACCTAGTAATTACTTCTCTTCCAAGACAATACAAAAATGTCTAGCTCTAGACATTGTGTCTGCTACACTGAAACTGAGAGAGAACTTTTATAGTGCAATCATAAAGCAACTTGATTTCAAATTATTTTCTTGAAGCTATGAAAATGAACCCTCTTATGTTCTAGTTTCTACTGTTCAAACATACATTTGCACAGATACATAGTTTATATGCATTTCTGTTCTAAGTCAGCAGGGCATGCCATGGTTACATTTTAGCTCTGCACATAACATACAGTTCTGCATAAATCATATCAATATTCATAAATGACACAGAATTATTTACAGAATTCCAGATAGGTGGGCTGGCAATAGTTCATTATGTCACACATGGATCATCTGGTTATGATGATGGTGCACCTTAATGAGTGGTACTGATATTAGTATTGATATCAATGTGGACTGTCAATACCAAGCAGTACTTAATGTTCCAAAGCAGGAGAGATAACATATAATGATTTCTGTGCATCAAGGCTGCATGTGGTTGTATAGCATTTGTAAGTGGCAGTGCTGCAGTATAGACCCAACTGTCCAGAATGAAGTGGTCAATTAACTACACAGCTCACTGCATTTCACATGAGTATGTTACACAGTTCCCATATAATGAAGTCATATTATCCAATAGCCATATTTATTTTTGTTTGAAATCACTTACTAAAGCACAGTGTTGAGAAATATATTTGCAGGGATGTTGGCAAAATGTTAGCACATGCATGTGCAGTCTTTGATGTGTTGAACTGGGGCTGTGAAGTATCAGGGTTTAGTGGTGTTCATTGGTGCTCCTTGACAACCTTTGCACAAATAAAATCACAAAGAAAATCTTGTGGTTTTGATTACATTTACAGGAAACTCATTTTATAGTCACATTTTGCATAGATATGCTCCACATGTTTTGTTACAACTTTCAGTGTTAGCTCCAAAGCTCAAATCAAAAATTCAGTGATGTTCTTTGCTTTCCCCATTTGTGCAATGGTACGTTGCAAGCAAACTGACTTACTGTTGAAGGAAGCAGTAAAAAAAATAAATTTGATTTGCCTTCTGCAGTGCAAACAGGCTTAGCAGTGATGGGTGGCCGTCAGCACTCTGGACAGTACTAAGTGGAGATAATTCACTTTTTAACCTAGCTTTCTCTGTTGCACATAGTGTAAATTTTCTGAGCTAAATGAATAATCAAAGTTAAAGCATAGTTTGACTCCAGTATGCAGTTGATCTTACAAAGAGTCTCAGCATGTAATTATTATATTAACTTTTTATTATGAGTTTAAGAATACACATGAATGACTATTATAAATATGTTCCCTGTCATGTTTGTGCATGTAATAGCTACTGAAGTAATATTTTATACCTAGTACTTTCTAGACATGCTTTACAGGAAATCATAAGTTATCTAGGTGTATGATGAGGTGTAAGGCAAACACTCACCACATTATGCAATCACACCAGAAATGCCATTTACCACGACATACTACAATTTCTCCTTGCCAGACCTCGCACAACTGCTGAGCACTACAGCTGATAAAACAGAAGGTGCTTACAGAGAGATACACAGGAAACTCATTCACAGGAAAGACACTTATAAAAACAGGCAGTATGAGTTTCACCCAATGCTGGATACAACCCACTGTCAAGATGAACACATTTAAAAACTTGATCATTATCTCTAAACCCACCACGGAAACCCCACTTCTCACATGGCAAAATCATACCTTTGAAGTTACAGTGATACGCAACTTTGCCAATGGAAGATGTAGTTTTTGTTCTTCAGCAAAGTAATGGCAGACAGAAAATGCAATAACATGACAGTTACATCCATCAGCACAATGAATAGCAAACAGTACAGAGCTGAGAGAGATGGGGTGAAGATAGACACAGATACAGATACACATATCAAAGGATGTGTTATGGGTCATTAATATACATCTTTATGGTGAACCCTCCATATTAAGCAGTCATGCTCTGTATAAGCAATTGATGGCTGTGAGACTGAAAAAACTGTAGGACAGACAAAAAATGACAATGACATGGGTAGAATAAAGGTGGTTTAATAATTCTTCCTTATGCGCATGGATGTATTTGCAAACACTTTTTTTTGTTTTTTGCAGCAGTATTCAAAATCTGCTTATGAGTGGTTGTTACTGGGTAAAAATTAAGATGTGCATCATTAAACATATCATAGAAGTATAACATCACAGTAAGAAATAATGCAACATACATATGGACTTGAATCCTTGATGCTATGGCCAAAAAAACAAGCTTCAAACAATTGATTTATGTCAACATTCCACACAGGAAAGTTGCACATGATATATCCAATAGTGAATGATCTGTTTGAGTAGTTGTTTCAAAATATTGTCTTTATTCTGCCTTTACTTTGCATTCCAATAGTGCAGCATGTTTAAGCACCTTTAGATGAGGATAACCGGAGTACTGTGGGTGATGACAGTGACTGATCAGGTTTTGCTAAAGGTCATGAACAACCATTCACCTTCACCTGGCATTGGTATAGGATGTCAAACTCTGCACAAAAGCTGAGAACAAAAAGTGCAGGCTTTCTTATGGGCCATTTTTGGCTCTGTGTGTGCTATACGTCATTCTATTTTTTGTTCTTATTAAATGTGGGATTGTTAGGAAAGTGGAGAAACTGGGGGGGGGGGCACACAAAGGGGAGGACACAAACAAAAGAGTAGAGGAATTTGCAGGAAGATAGTGAGAGAAAACCATAACTATCCACTTCTTCACAAAATAAATGTAGATGTGTAGCCACAATTTGCTGATTTTGGACTGTCTCTGAACCAAAGGTAGGTGACAGCAACAGAATAATGTGTAGGGACAATTGTACCAAATCAAGTGTTTCAAGGACACACATAGGTGAAGTGGAGAGCTATGTATGGGCTATTATTTTTTTGTGGGGCAGGTTCTCATTTTTTTACTTCTTTCTTTCAAAGAGAAAGGAATGTTGGGGAAGGTGGTTAAAAATATGAATGTCGAGTAGGAAGGTCAGAACAAGAAACAGTTGCAGATATACAGGTCAAACAAGACAGAAAAGGATTGTGATGGACACAAAAGGTTGGGAAACACCATGACTGGGGCTAGGTTAGGGGTATCAGAGGTGAACCCATGTCAAGCCTGACAAGAGTGAGAATCTAGTTCTCACCCTCAGAATGGTCATCACTGTCTTCTGTCTCACTTTCATGTGTCATTTCTCAACATGGCATAATTTTGGCAATGTGACAAAACACTTTTTTGACACAGCTGATTTAGGCACTGAGGCCTCTTTCCATAATACCCTCAGCCCTGTCAGCTCTTGGCAAGTGACTAAATCACCACCTCCACTAATACTACTCCTGAAGGTTACCATTGCACCTCCTACCAGGAGAAAGCTACCTGATGTAGGTGGGTCTGGTATGACAGGGGTTCTGGAGGCGGCACTGACAGTTTGGGACCCTGAAGTGATTGGTGTTGATGCTGCAATTTGTGGAGAGATGGTGGGCTGATCCGCAGCTATCAGTCTATCTCTCTGTGCTGCAAGTCAGGTGTTATAGGCTGATAAATTATGGCAACTGAACATTTTTAAGCCATATAAAATACCCCCCACAAAAAAAAAAAAATTGAGAGAGAGAGAGAAGGGGTGACAAGTGACAAAAATAGAGAGTCAGAATCAGATCAATGGCATATCACATGACTATATAATTTCAGAAAATAAACTGTATGATTATGCAGTTACATTTGCAATACTTATTAGGCTTATGTTACCTGATACATACTTACCCCGTGCTTCTCTGAGATGAGTTAACCTCTCCTAGGGCATCTCACGGTTGACTGCAATGTCATCAGCAGCTGTACAAAACAGAAGAAGACAAGAAGAGACATGAAAGCATACTTAATAACAGTCTAGCCTGGGCACTGTATGCTGTATCATTTAATACACATTGGTCAGTATACTTACACAACTGTGGGATATCAGCAGTCTTAAACTCATCCTCCCATTAGCTAAGGAGGTCCTTCTTGCACCATTTAAGGTTACTTTAGAGGTGATGGCAATTCTCACCAGTGCATGGGATGCCAGTTGCACTGGAGACAGCCTTGGCTAACTTGTTCCAAGCCTCAGTTTTATACTGAGACTCAGTGTAGCCCCCTGCAGTAGCCCACAGCTGTAGTGCTTCACAAAGAGTGCCCCAAAATCCTGAACTCATTACCACCCCAGCTCTGCGCTCTACATTAAGCACCATCATCTCTCACACCAGCCATGCCTGAAGAAGTCAAGCATCACTTCTATGGATGAATTGGCACCAATTTCCAATCTTTTGTTTAACAGCTAGTGTGCAGACATGAGCAACCCAACCATGTCAACTGCATTTGCATTATGTTAAGTGGAATGAGGTAGTTATAAGCAAGGCAGAAGGTATTTTATTAAACAGCAACAATGGTATGAGACATAGAAGAGAGATTTGCTATGTGTGATGCTGAGCATGTTCACATTTTTACAGATGGCCAACACTGACAGCCTCAATAACTTGGTTTGTTATGTTAGGTATTTTGGAGTTTAAATCAGATGACTTGGCTCATAAGTTCCTGGAAATACACACTGTAAAATGTTAGTTGATCAATGTGGTAATCAAACGATCAAACCTAAGAAAGAAATAATGCATAAGTGTCAAGCAAGGGGGGTATTTGTCAGTGCTACAGGTGAAGTTCCTTTCAGCCATCTTTATTACAGACAAACTGCATTCAGAATGAATGGAGATATACTTCTGACAGACTTGTATATATGTGAGTTAAGAAGTCCCATAAATGCATTCCCACTAAACAGGCATTGTTACTGTTTGTAAATGCATATCAGATAGACAGATATTCATGAGCTGATTAATTCAGGTTGAGGTATATTGTATACATACTTCAGTGCACATACTGTTCTAAACACAGACTTAAACTTTGTGAGGAGAGAAGATGATTTTCATTTAAGTTCTCTGCCTATTATTAATATACAAGTATATTTTTAATTCATTATCATAATTATCCTGCTTAAACAATTACTCACACATTCAATTGTGTTTCATAAATAATTAATGAGATATGCTGATTACAAAAATGTAAGTATCAAACCACTAACAAAACATTTCTTTTAATAAACATTATTATGGTACCATGTTCTCAGTTAGAGTGTCTTCTGTGTGACGACATGCATAAATGGGCGTTCCTTCATTGAAGGTTGTGCATTAGGCCTGGCAAGCCAGCACGTAAAACTCTACTGCCAATCACTGGCAGACCGGAGTTCCGCTGTGGCGACCCCTAACTGGGAAAAGCCGAAAGACACAAAGTGTTACCTTTCTAATCAAAGAGTTGTTAGAAATTGCATTCTGGCACCTTTTTTAAAAATAAGTGTTATCTAGATTTGAACTTGTGTTCTGTTTTTAAAGTTACTGCACTTACACCTTGTGCCACAAAAACAGTTACATAGCACATGGATATTCTGCACTCTGTAGTGTCCAGAGTGCTGATGTTTGTGCATTGCCATTAAGCCTGTTTATGCTGCAGAAGGCTGGCCAAATAACATTTTTCACTTTTTTCCTTCAGCAGGTAAGTTTCTTTCCATGTAGCTCAGTGGTGAGTAAGTGCACAAGGCAAGAAAAAGAAAAAAAGCATATAAAGTTATAATGAAATTGATTCCTACATCTGGAATAATACTTTCTGCATATACTTCACACTGTATGGATTTGAGCCACAGAAGAATTTGTTAAGGGACCAAAGTCACTGCATTTACAGCTTCTGCCACAGAAACGTATACAAAATGCACACATCACTCACTCATTAGAAATACTGCATGTTGGGCCAAACATGTTTGCACTAATGAAGGCTACAGAAATCAAATTAAGTTCCTTTTCAACTGTGAGCCCTGTTTGCACTCTGCTAAGCAGTACTGACGTTACACAGGCAAAAGAACATATGCAACTACTTATATTTCATAACAACAAATCACAAGCTGAATATTCACATCTGCTGCAAACATTCCAAGCAGCAGATTCTGCATCCTCTTCCCTGTTTCTGTCAAATCATTTCATTTAACCCTTGTGCTACAATGATACTTAGATGCAATGTAGAATTTCATTTCGTACTGCTAATCATAGTGCTGTATGTAGCAGCACACACCTATGCCAATGTAAAATGCACTATTGATAGCAAGACAAGTTAAATTTCTCAGTTTGTACCTTGTCCATGGATTGCTGTTCATTGGCTCAAAATGCTCTCTGACAAAATGCCTACAAATGAGGAACACACACAAAAAAAATAAATAAATAATAGACAATTGCAAGTAGTAAAACATATAAGGTAATAAATATAAAAATGCAGAATTGTGAAGTTTCCTAGATCTTTGTGTGGGTACAAGCTTTTCATACACTCAGAAGATATGCATTACCTCTGCCAGACAGCACACTATCTGGAACTGAACCAATAACTCAGTGCAATACCAACACATACTCCATTGTGTTTCTTATGCCTCTTTGCCACCAACACGGGACTACAAAATGTTACTTTCTAATTTGTTTGAAC
This sequence comes from Protopterus annectens, assembly GCF_019279795.1. NCBI lineage: Eukaryota > Metazoa > Chordata > Ceratodontiformes > Protopteridae > Protopterus > Protopterus annectens. The sequence continues at coordinate 862,275,710 of NC_056726.1, forward strand.
ATGTCTAGATCAATATCATATTGACCAATAGTTTACAGTAACAATGGTATGTGCAATTTTAATGTCAGGTTGCAAAAACTGCCCGCTATTTCTGACCTTTATTTTCTGAACTTCTTCCCCTCCTCTCAGTTTAACTACAGAAATGCAATATCATGGGTATTTATTTGATGCTTTGTTTCACTGTGTAATATAACTGTTCAGCATTTTTGTCGATTTTAAGCAGATGATGGGCAGTATTCTCTTACTACAATGATGTCATTGTTGTTGAATTTGTTCTCATTGTTCTCATAGCTCTCAAGGTGCTTACACCTGTTCACTGATTTTGACTGAAATTTTCTCTCTGGCCCTCTTAATCCTTCTTACAACTGGTGACTTTGGAGAAAAGATGGTGAATTACACGTAATAAACAATGGCTATAATTAAAGTTATAAACATCTTTTACTTCACAAAATAAATATTAATTCACATACTCTTATTCTGTCAATGTCTTAAGTTAATAATACCAATATTTTAAAAATGTCCCTGACTGTCCCTGATTATTTCTGGATTTGTTCCCTAATTCTCTTGAGATTTGTCACTGATTGGTTGAGAGCTATGTCTACTCTGTATGATACAAACATTTCAGACAGAACAGTCACTTCGGTATTGCTTGTCATACTCAGAGCAATCCAAAACAATTGCAAGCTGTTAGCAGTTAACAACTGCAATTGCTCCTACTTGCAGTGCTAGGCCACATGCATGCAGTTGTGTAGGTACCTACACCATGTTTCCATCCCATACACCATGTGCTTTTTTGGTATTCAGGAATGCTAATGATTTCACACCTCATTTGCAACATCACAATGCTCAGAGGGCTGAATCTACAATATAAAAAGTTAATGGAGTAGCTATAGAAGTAGAAGGAGGGGAGACTGATAGGATACAGGCAAAGCGTTGCTGAACGTTTCTTGGAGAAGATTGTTCAACAAATCACTGCACTATTTCATAAGTTGTGTTTGTTCTCTACACGTTCTGCTTACACGTTCATATTTTGAATGTATTTTAACATGCAATGGAAAAGTATGATGCAATGTATGCAATTTTAAAATTTCACCACTGCTATAATGCACATATGGCAGTTCTCAGCGTGCTGCCCATGTTAGTATGGTTACTCCACAGCATTGGGTTTTCATTTGCTATTGCGTGACTACCTCAACCATGTAGGTGACTCCTTGGATAGGATGAATGACACACTGAATTAGGCAGTGCCTGTGATGTTACATCTATTGGGGGGGCAGCATCTAAGTGTCTTTGTTGTCATCCTTGGCATACTTCACACCCCCAACCTGTGACAAAGATGATGACTGTATCATTGTATTTGTTCATAGGGTTGCACATATGTCTGATGCACAGAGTGGATGGGTACAATACTGACAGTATATAGGTAGTTTATCTTCTTACATATTTGTTCTTATAATATAGGTCCCGCAGTTAACTTGACATTACTGCATTTAGGAGTCATGTGCTTTGGGGCTGTTTCTGTCTGATGTTATCTGTACACACACATTACATGGGTCCATAATGTTTGTGGACATTGGATGGTATCACCATAATATTTGCATGTGCTTAGGTTTTTTATGTGTATTCCTTCACTGTTAAATGTGGTGTGCTATCATTTGCCTCTTAGCTGCTAGGTGTGTTCACTGACCTTTGAGTGTTAAGTGATGAATGTGTGTACTATACTTTGCCCTTTATCCAGGGCAAGGGCATATTGTGTATGCCTATTTATGCAAGCTACCTCTGCAGTTGGAGGTTCCCCCTCAGATTCCTCATCTGTATGTGCGGCAGGTGCTGGCCATGCCTGTGGTCCAGAAATGTGTGACTCTGGCCTTGCCGTCTCTATTGCAGCTGTTTTCTCAAGATGATATTGTGCAAAATGCCACAGACTGAGAATTTCTGCACAAGTGCCTAGGTCATACTGCAGGGCACCCCCCTGATGTGTCTAATCAGTGAACCCATGACTTCAGCATATCAAACACATGCTCAGTGATATTTATAGTTTGAACATACTGTAGATACCATCGTAGTCTTCTTCTGTGGGTGTGGTGTGCATTTCTGATGGGTGTCATGATCATGGTTCCAGTGCATAACCTGCATCACCAACTGGATGGCCTTGTGGTACATCACCCTAGCAAAACCTGTATAAAACCACAAGGTGTGCCATATGTGTTAATCGTGATAACTACCTGGGGTGCCTGCACAGACATCGAGGATGATCTCTTTGGGCATTACAGACAACCTGGCACTTAATTGAGTGGAATCCTTTCCTTGTGATGAATGTCCTTCCCTGTTCACCAGATGAAGCATTTATTTCTATATATGTGCAGTCTGTGGACCCCAAGACTTCAGGGAAGTGTGTTACAGCATAGAATTCTTGCATTGTTCTTACTTTCTTGTATTTTGTGCATGGACAATAGATGTACTCCCTTGCATGTTATAGCATGGCATTTAGATATCGGTAAAATATTCTTGAGACTGAACCCTATGACACCCCTAATATATGCCCTGCGGATTTCTGGAATGTACCAGTAACTAATATCCTTAATGCTACATGCATACTTGAGTTTCCACTGGTATAGGTTCTGCTCGATTCCCCTGGGTCTGAGGTTTAAGCGGCAGAGGTTGCAAATTCCCTGTAATATTTCCCTATCAACCGTGTATCTCTTTACTATTTCAGTATTATGCATTCCAGGATATATTAAATGGGATCTGAACATACTTCTTCCCCTTGGATGAGATCTACCAGCAGCATCAGCATCATAGATTTGAGCGTGTTATGCATAGCCGTACAACAGAGTAGCAGGAGTCCCTAAAATTGCTCTTTTTCTAAGTGTGATGATGGCTATATTCCAGTAGGTTTTAGTGCTCATAGCAAAGGACTATACCATCTCTACATGGTTACTTTATAGCTTTCTGAATAGCTCTACAATTTTGGATTGGTTTATTAGCATATAATTGAAGTGATTATACTTTTATTAGCATACTGTGCTGTTTACCTTTGTTTGGTGGCTCAATGAATACAAAATAGTGAGCTATCATGTACGTGTCACATTGCAATATGCTCATGATAGCAGCATGAAAATGATATGTTCATGAATCCAGCCCAATATTTAGCTTGCAGGTACTAGCAAGACTGAAAAGTAAAAACATTCCAAAAAAATATTTACATTATGCACAGGAGTAAATAGATATTACATATATGCTTACCTGCCATTAAAATCTGCAGAACTAGACAGTGTCACGAAACCAGTTGCATTTACATTCATCTTGCTAATGCTGCCTAAAGTTTTTTAAATATTTCAAGTTTTTATATATTTTTATGTCAGTAGATAGTTGGTTCTATGCAGCTGGTCCTATTCTGTTGAGGGCTTTTCTCGTTTGGCTAGTTTGAATTTAAGTGTGGGCAATCTGATTGTACATTTTGGCTGTTTCCAAGGGAGCTTTGTTTTCTGACTTGGAGTAATCATTTAGGAGGTGGGCAGTACTCAGGATGTAGAATTTTGAAAATTATTCAGTTAATGAGAATGATGGATTTATTAGTTATTGATAGCTTGTGGACCTTTTCATATAAGGTACAGTGGTGGCACTTTGAATTTGCAAGGGGAACACATCTAAGTGTTTTATTTTCAGTGGCTTGAATTTTGTTAGCGTTTTTATCAGACTGAAGGATAATAAGTGGTACACCATATTCAAGATTAGGTATTAGGATTTTTTTTACTATAGCCATTCGTGCATGAGGTGATAGAAAGTGAGATACACTAACCTTGTTTTACTTGGTTCTAATACTTTGGTAGTGATGTCATCTTTGTGTTCGGTGAAGTTCATTAATGTATTCAAAGTAACCCCAAGAAATTATTGATGTTTAACATTTGAATTATTAATTAATTACATTTTAAATTTATCTTGTGCAACAGAGGAAGGGATGCCTGTTTCTTTGCTGTTCAGAATAGTAAGGTGTTTGTTCAGTACTGTTGTTTTTGTGCAGGCAATTGCAAAAGGTTTAACAACCGATGCTGAGCTATTTGTTGTAGTAATTAATGGGTTTTATGAACCTCTAGGAGAAGGGTGTCATCAGCATACATAATTATTTTTACTTTTGCTAGGTCTTGAGAGATGTAATTTAGAAATAATGAGAATGATATAAGTAAAGGACTGAGCTTTGAGGAACTGTTATATTTAGTGTACTTGTATTGGTTAATAGCTTCTTAGCAAAGATTTGAAATGGCCTACTCTGCAAGTATTTTTTTAACCAGAGTATGACATTTTCACAAAAATTATATTCTTGAAATTTATTAAGTAAAAGGCTACAGTTTACTGTCTTAAAGTTATATGTCTTATCTACAAATACACCTGCAGTAATGACGTACGCTATCTGTTCATAGGTTCATAGGTTTATAGGTTCATACTAGGCTATCTGCCCTAGGGCACTTGCAAGCCTAGCCAGAGTGTGTTTGGCTTTTGCCACCCATTTAAATGAATTTTACTATGCCCTTTTTCGAGGTTTAGTTTACTGTGCCTCTGTCTAGCAGTGACACAGAAGTGATACCCGGGGTAAGCTATGATCTCCCATCCACTCATCAAGATTCCTCTTGAAGAGAGTCAGTGAGGGACTCTGCCTAACCTGGACTGGGATTTTATTCCAGAGTGAAGGGAGCCTCTGGGTTATGAATCTGTCCCTCCAGCATGTCCTATTTATTTCTGTGCTGAGGTTCAAGTCCCTCGAGCGCGTAGCTCGATGGGATTTGGATTTTCTGAGGTGCAGCATGTCCATTAATTCCGGGTTGGACATGGCTTTGTATGTCAGGCACAGATTGCCTCTAAGCAGGTGGTATGTAACCGAGTAGAGCTGGAGTTTCTTTAACCAGGCAGCATATGGAATCTGTTTGAGCCCTTTGATCCTCTTGGTGAGGTACTTTTGGGGTCTTTCCAGTTGATGCAAGTGTCTGGTAAGGTACATCCCAAAAGGGGCATTGTACTCAATTATGGGCCTGATGACGGATGAGTAAAAAGGCACAATGACCTCCTCTGATCTAGATGTGAATCCCTTCATGATTAGGTGGGCAATATAGAATGTTTTTCTAACCACTTTGGCTACGTGGTTGTCAAATGAGAGATTGCTATCAACTTGGGTCCCCAGGTCCCTAATTACTTCTTCCGTACTTAATGGATTACCACCTATGTGGTAATTTGTGGGCACTTTGTTTTTGCCAAAGGGGATGACTATACACTTTTTGGTATTTAGCTTGAGGCCATAGCTCTGGCACCAGTTGTCTGTTTCTATGAGACCCTTTTGGAGGATGCTTGTGTCAGCTGGAGAGTTGATTATGGTGCCCAGTTTGCAGTCATCTGCGAACTTGGTCAGCCACAGTCCTTCTGTGTTGGCCTATATGTCCGAGAAATATATACCGAACAAGAAAGGACTGAGCCTTGTGGGATGCCACTTGTAACTGGTTTGGAGTCTGACATGGCTCCATCAATTCTAACCATGTGGGTTCTGTTCTTGAGCCAGTTTGCAACCCATCTAGTGATATAGTGGTTTATATTTAAGTTGGATAGCTTATCTATTATGCCCGAGTGGGGTATTGTATCGAAGGCTTTTGCAAGGTCCAGGTAGGCTGTGTGGACCACCTTCCCCTCGTCAATGGCCTTATTGACTGTTTCAAATAAATCGACCTGATTTAAGAGGCAGGATCTGCCTTTAACAAAGCCTAACTGGGTAGGATCCAGTGTCTGTAGGTCCCCAATATCTTTATTTATGAGTTCCATGATGATCCTTTCCATAGCTTTGCAGACCAAGCTAGTCAGGCTTATGGGGCGATAGTTTCCAGGATCCGTTGAGGCACCACCTTTGTGGTGAGGGACCACTGTTGCTGTACACCACTCTTTGGGTACATATCCTGTAGTAAGGCTGAGATTGAACAGTAGCTTTATGTTTGGGTTCAGCTCATCTTGGAGTTCATGTAGGACACAGCCCGGGACACCGTCTGGTCCCATTGATGCTGTGTTTTTTGCTTTGGAGAGGGCGGTTCTTACCTGAGCATCTAAGATGTCAGGGGGCAGCACTCTGCTGGAATAGATATTTGCTCTTTTGGTGGGGGGGGGGGTTGCGCTGAACCTGTCGGCCAGGATGTTGGCAATGCCTGTGGGTTCAGTGCATTTTTTGTCATTTTGGACTAATTCTGAGCATATCTGGGAATTACCACCCAGGTTCCTAACATAACTAAAGAAAGCTTTGTGATTATCTTTAGTGTCCTGTGTAATTTTTCTCTCGAAGCTGGCCTTAGATGATTTTATGAGTGTCTGTAGTTTTTTGCTAATACTGATCAGAGATGCCTTCCCTTTTTGGGATTTTGCTCTATCATGTAGTAACTTCCTTCTTCTATTGTATAGTTTGTTTATGGCTGGGGTCCACCAGACAGGACACCTGCCTTTGGGGGATTGGGTCAGTTTTGTTTGGGATTGCATGATCCATGCATTCCTGAAGGTGTTCATAGAATGCGTTTATAAAGGATTCTGTGGTCTGGGCCGTATTTTCCACAGGCCCGGGGGCTTTGAAGGATTCCACCTCAGTTTTGAGTAGTGTGAAGTTTGTTTTAGAGAAGTTTTTCACTGTGGTTTTCTGGGCAGGGGGTGGGGTCGGGATGTGGATATCCAGTGAGATTAATTTATGGTCTGATCTTACCAGTGAGGGATACACTTCTGGTATGGATTATAGAGTCCCCATGTTGGTGATGATCAGGTCCAGTATGTTTTCCCCTCTTGTGGGAGTGGTCACAAGTTGTTCCATAGCATTTGAGTTTATAAAGTCTAGGAACCTTTGGGCTAGGGTGTTGGAGCTAGAGTAAGGCTCCCAGTCTATGTTTGGGAAGTTGAAGTTGCCCAATATAATGGTGTTTTGAGAGACCTTCATATTTTCTAGTGTCCTCAGGAAGGCCGAGTGGGGTTCCTGGGTTTGGGAGGGTGGTCTGTAGCAGGCTATAAACTGGAAGGCAGTTTTACCCACTGTTAGTTGCACATGGATAGTCTCCGATGCTTCGTGCTGTGCCACCAACCTGGAGGTGTGGGTATCTTTGATGAATATTGATACTCCCCCTCCTTTTGTGGTTCGGTCCGAGTTTTGGGGCCGAAAAGCATGGTATGAGGTATAACTTGGTAGTGCTCGGGTGCTCTCGGGAGCCTTGAACCAAGTTTCTGTTACTGCACAGATATCGATGTTCTCCATGCTAAGGAGAGTTTTGAGTGCGTGCATCTTGAGGTTTAGACTTCTGGCATTGAGTAGCATTACTCTTAGTTTCTTATCCCTTGTGATACCTATGGAGGTGGGTTTGTCTTTTGAGCCTTGCCTAAAAAAGGCACTATGGGGGTAGGAAGAGCCTTTGCCAATATCCAAAAGCCCAGGGGTGACTTGTGCAATCTGTCCCTAGCGAAGAAGCGTGGCTTGTCGAGCATGTCATCCCAGGCTGACAGGCATTGGATCCCCTTTGAATGACACCAATACTTAAGCCAATTGTTGAAATTGATCATCTTGTCTTCATATTTTGGCATCATTCTTGGTGCGGGTAAGATGCTACTCAAGGTCAGGGTCATACCGGCTTTGGCTACATGCTCAGAGAGCTCCTCTATGTCTCTTTTCATGTAGTCCAGGGAGGTACGTCTCAGGTCATTCACACCAGCATGGACAATGACTGAGTCATACTTGTACTTGCCTTGGAGTGACCTGAGTGCTTGTGTTATGTGGCGGATCCTAGCACCTAACAGGCAGCTCACCATGACCTTCTCCTTGTTCAGCCTGATGAGTGGGACATCAGTGTGCCTGATGATAGAATCACCTATAACAAGTGTATCAGGTGTGTTGTTTAGCCTTAAGGGCTGTGACTGTTCGGCACACTGGCTTTGTGAACTATGTGTTGCACGTGTTTTGTTTTGGGGTAGCGGTTGCTTGGGTGGATGCTTTGGAGGTCTCTGCTGCTTAGGCAGATTTTTATTTAGAGCTTCTGAGTATGTTTTTGTGTGTTTATGTGTTTGGTTTGCTGTCATGGTAGGTCTATGTGAGACTGGAGTTGTAGTGAGTATGGATACCTTCTCCTCCTGACTGGTTATGCCAGTACTGAGTTGAGAGAGCTTAACCTCCAGTTTGGCTATATGGTTGCATCTCTCACATATGTTGGAACATGTTGGGAGGAGGAGAGGGTTGTCTGTGTACATGAGGCAGTTGTAACATTTCCTCAAGATTGCCAGATTCACAAGATGGACCGGAGAGGAGACTGCCAACTGACCTTTGGACATGCTAGAATAGTACAGGGAACTCCTTTAAAATTGAAAAAAGGGCCAATGGGGAGTAAGGTACTCAAGGGGAGTTTGTGATGGTGTAGTGCTTTTAATTTTTTAGTGTTGACTTATATAATTGTAATGTTACTATTTATGTTACCCGATAATGACAGCACTGCAGTATGTGTACTGAAGGAGTTTCTAAAGCCTTATTGTTGACCACACAGTACTCCATAGCTATTTATATGTTTAAACATCTGTTGAAAGATTCATTTTTAAAAGCTTTTTGTAATGGGCCAGAGGCTGGGGCAAAAGTGAAACATCCAACATTGTCAAAACAGTACAGAGCTCTTAGCATAATAGGCTGTGCTTTACAGAGACACGACAGCATCAGACCTTTAAGAACTATACTCTCTCTCTAATACAATGCTAAAAATTCTCAAGTTAGGGAATGAAACAAGCATTGTGTTTTTTTTTTTTAAATAATTTTATGATACCAACCGAAAATGGTAAACTGGAACCAGAAGTGCTGGACTCAGTTCCCAAACTACAAAATTGATTAGCTCTCCGACTTTGGAATAACTAATTGTGCAAACCAGTTTCAGTAGAGGTGCTATTAGTATTATTAATTGTGTCTCCTCCATCTGCTTGAATGGAAGCCTGTTAATGTTGTTTTAAAGCTGCTACTAGAGTAACACTGGGGCCCAGTGTACTGAGTAATCTAAACCTATCAAAGTGTCTGTACAACAATGACAGTCATTCATAGCTGTGAATAAAATTTAATGAGAAGATGAAGAACTATAAAAAAATGCCTATACAGCTGAGGCATACAAACTAAAAAGTAGTATTTTTATAGTCTTTCTAAATCTTATTAACAGGTCACTTCTTCAGCCCATGTTCTTTTTCAGCTGCAAATCAGTTGGTGGGCATTGCAGTGCACGTGTGTGTGTGTGTGTGTGTGTGTGTGTGTGTGTGTGTGTGTGTGTGTGTGCGTGTGTGTGTGTGTGTGTGTGTTTGTGTTATTGCATCTATCTGACATAGTGAGGTGTAATGAGGGAATTTGTGCCTTTGCATTTTACAGGAACTGTACCACTTCATAGCTTAGCTGGCTAGTGTGCTCAGGTGAGCAGTGCAGGAGCGATCAGAAGATGAAATCAGTCATGCGAATTCACTGATAATGAGATGCTACATTAGTGGAAATGTAAATGACTATCTTAAAAACGATGCCGTCATGCAACTCAACACATTGGTGCAGTGCAAGTTGCACTGTTGCATTGATCTGTATGAAGTCCATCCAGCAACTGCATGCTTTGCAGATGATATCTTGCGTCCACATTTTTAGTACATACTAGCTAATACAGTCTGCCATTAAAAGACTGTATTCTGTGGAAGGTGGTAGGAACATATTAAAAAGAGTTATATATGCACATGTAACAAAACATACTAGAAAAGTATGGTCCTGTACAAGGAAACATAAATTCCATGACAATACCTGTGGGTTTGCAAAGCATAGTCATGAGGAATACATGCCCATATATCACTGTATCACACACTATATGTGTGATATGCAGAAAGCATTCACTTTAGACATACCACACAAGACATTGCTGAACATTTTTGTGCATGGCCTCAAACAATAATGGGTCCAGTGGTCCATTGCTTGCAGATTCTATACCCACATGCAATGCTACTGAATGCAGTACAGTGGTGCAGTGGATAGCTTTGTCACCTCTCAACAAGACGTTCCCCAGTTTTATTCTCAGCTGGGGTACCTTCTGTGTGGAGTCTGCATGTCCTCCCTGTGTTGCATGGATTTCCTTTAGGTGCTCCAGTTTCATACCACATTCTGAAGACATGCAGTAGATGGTTTAGACACTCTAAACTGGTCATAGGTGTGAGTGTACAAGTGAGTGTCAGGTGTGAAAGAACTATCGTGACATGGGGAAAAGGGGTTGTGGATGAGTGGATGAATGGATGGATGTATGGATGGGTGGCTGGATGGATGAAATACCACTGTAAAACATGTATATTGGGTTGATCAGCCTAGCTGCACAGGCCATGGAGATCACATAGAAGGCACACCAATGTATTGCTAGTAGCTGATATTGTAAAACACCTCTGTAACCAATAGTATAGAGACATTGGCAGAGCAATAGGCAACCTATATCATATATACAGCCTTTAGGTGCCACATGTACTCATGATGTCAATGTCAGAGCTGACACTGACAGCCCTCTAAGCCAATTTATTGACATCAAAATCTTCTAGTGCTGCACAAGAAAACAAATATACGAAGCACACCCATACAAGTTATGACAGTGCTATAACTGGTGCAGTGTGTACCAACTCACCAAAACCTGCAGCCAGCTTCCTCCTCTCCAGGAATAGTGTCACTATGTGGTATGCATGTGTACTGGTACTTACTTAAAATCACATTTGCATGGATTACAGTATTCCTGCATGTTTGTATAGTTTATAGCTTTATAGATGGATAAGCAAGTGATGTGGCCATTTGCACAGAAGATTAACGATAAGAGCTGTTAGCAAACTAGTTCCTGTGGTGTAGTGTTTGATTCCCTCAGCCTCTGTTTGCTTAAATCTGAGACTATCAGTAATTTATTTAATCAGACAATATTCTTGTGCTAAGTTTGAAAATAGGAAGAGATGGTGTTCTAGAACTGATCCTAGGTTCATAGGTGCATACATGTGTACTAGGCTAACAACCACTGGAGTCTATTTAAGCATAGCCATGCATCCCAAATCTTTAACAAATTTTGGTGCCCTTGGTAAGTGTAAGCATGGGCTTGAGAGATAAAATATTTACAAGCAGGGGTCTGGGAGATGAGCCATTTACAGGCTGCCTTTGTCCATTAGTGACATACTTGCTATATCAGGGATGAATTTGCTATTCCCCATCAAATTGTCCAAGTTGAATTTGAATTGGGTTAGGGAGGAGCTCAGCTTCACATAGATGGAGAGCATGTTCCAGAGAAGGGGGAAGTCTTTGGGACACTTTCCTGTCTCACTAGCTGGTCCTATTTATATCACAGATAGGGATTACATATTTAGAAGGGATAATTCTGGTTCTGTTTGTTTTGCAGATATGCAGGAGGCCATCAGAGTGTGGTTTGACTATAGTCATAGATCTTTCTTCAACAGCTTGTAGGAAACGGAATACAAGAATACAGCTTTGAGGAGGTCTGCATATGGCATGTTATTTATGCCTCGTATTCTTTTAGTGAGGGACCCCTGTGGACATTCCATGTGTTGGATGTGTCTGGCTGGGTGCATACCAAAGGAGGCATTGTACTCAATGACAGATCTAATGAATGATGAATATAGTGGAACAAAGATCTGCTTGAACCTAGATACCACACCTTTATTTATAAGTTGCACAACATAGAATGTTTCCATTATTACCATGGACACATGATAGTCAAAGGCTAGATTACTGCCTATGCGTGTCCCTATCTCACTGACAAGTTGGACAACTCTAGGGAGTATGTTGTCAATATGACAGTTACCAGGTGTGGCTGACTTCCCAAAGGATACTATCATGTATTTCTTTGCATTTAGTTTTAGTCCATGGGTCTGACACCAGTTACTTGATCAGTCCTTCTTAGAAAATATTAATGTCAGTGGGGTATTTTATGATTGCTCCTAATTTGCAATTGTCTATGAATTTGGACAGGCAGAGGCCCTTGATGGTGGCTTTGACTTCACAGAAGTAGACCAATCCCTGAGGCACTCTGCTAGTGACTTACCTTTTTGTAGAGGAGAATTCCCTAATTCTAACATCCTGGGTCCTATATGTTAGTTAGTTGGTGATCTACTGGCTAATGTAAGGATTTATACCTAACTTATTGAGTTTGTTAACAAGGCTCAAGTGAGGTATTGTGTCAAATGCCTTACCTGGGTCAAGGTAGGTAGTGTGAACTGTTTTGTCCTTATCCATTGCTTTGGCGACCTTCTCAAAGAAGTCCATCAAAAGGAAGAGGCATGACCTGCCTGTGATGAAACCAGACTGGTTGGGTCCAGTTTGTGGAGGTTTTCTATGTCATTATTGATCATTTCCATGATAATTCTTTGTATGGCTTTGCATATAAAACTTACAGGTCTGTAGTTTCCAGGGTTTGTAGATGGCCCACCTTTGTGCAGAGGGATGATGGTTGCTGTTCTCCATTCATAAGACACAAAGCCTGTTGAGAAGCTACAGTTAAAGGGTGATTCCAAAAAGCCTGATTGGTCACATTTCATGCTATTTAGAAATCAGCCTGTGATACTGTTAGTGCCCATCGATGCAGTGTTCTTGTCCATAAAGACGGCATTGAGGACCTGCTTCCTAGTGATAGTAGAGGGAGGTATATTTGATTACATTTCCTAGGAAGGCTTAGAGGGAGTTAAAGTTACAGCTAAATTTGTCTGCCAGTTGATTTTCTATGTCTTCTGGCTTAGTATTGGAGGGTCTGCTAACAATGAGCTCTGCACACAACTGAGTGTTTCTTTGAGATTGTGGACATAGCTAAAGAATGCCTTGGGAGGTGGAATTTACTGAAAATGTGGCATAGGTAGACTTTATCTGTCTTCTGATTTGCTTGTTTAGTTTGTTCAGAGCATTTTTATTATGCCAGGTGCTACATCTCCTTATTTTTGCCATTGTTTTCTTCCTTTGGTATACAGTCTGTTCATGTTGACACTCCACCAGGGTGTCTTTTTTTTGAGTTAGTTCTGTACTTATTGTTTCCCAATTTAATAGAAATATTGACAAATAATGGACATTTCTTCATTTCTTTAGTGAATTTCAATGTGGCTTTTTCTGAAATTCACAAAATCATTTCAGTTTGTTAATTCTTTAAGAAAAAGCTGTTTAGCATGAAATTACTACATGTTACTTACCTACTTAAAGAGAAATGACATCATAATGATATGGCTATATAGTCTTAGAAATGGGTAAATTGGCTGACTTAATCCACCAAAAGTGTGCAAAAGTTGAAATTCGGCTCAAAGAATGTGTTCCTGGATCAGAAATCACCAAGAAGGTCAGAGTTAGTCAGCCATTTATCAGCTGAATTTGGAAGAAACTGAATACCATTGAAGGGTTGTCACCCAGATGTTCTGGCAGATGTAGTCGCAGAAGGTCCACAACCCCTTTGGATGATTCAAATCTAATAAGAGAATGCCGTAAGAATCACAAGGCATCCATTAGGCAGCTGCAGGGGATGCTGGAACAGCAGGGTGTTACAGTGAGTTCCAGAACTGTCTGACGGAGACTTCTTGGTGCTGGGCTTTGAGCTTGCAGATCTCTGAAGAAACATAAATTGTCCAACCAAACAGAGGCAAAATGATTGCACTGGGTGAAAGAGTTTCAGAACTGGTCAGATGATGAATGGGAATGGGTTGCTTTCAGTGACGAAAGCATAATACCATAGCCAGATCAGCAAGTACAATATGCCAGATGACAATCTGGAGAGCAGATGAGGAACAATTGTATCATTCACAGCATCAAGCATCAAACTAAAGTGATGGTGTGGAGCATTATAAGTGTTTTTGGAACAGGTCAGCTCTACATTGTTCAGGGAAACATGAAGCTGGAACAGAACAGGACTATACTACAGCAATGTCTGGTCTCTCTGGTGTGTGACTGGTAAAGAAAAAGGGATTTACTGGGACATGGGTCTTCATCTTCATGCACAATGGTGCCCAATGTCACAAAGTTAATGACCCAGATATGAATCCAATAGAGAACTTGTTGTCTATTCTGAAGTCAGAGATGAAGAAAAAGACCATAATCAAGCAGAACTGATTGAAGAACTCATTTCAGCTTGAGCACACAATGCTTCTATGATTGAACATTGCTGTGAACTTGTTCATTCTATACTTCAATGAGTTAAGTCCTTGATAATGGCCAAAGGGTCATTCACAAAATATTAGAACATTGCATTAGAACATTTTGTTATATAACATGATTTATATTGTTTGTCATTTCATATACTTGGATTGAGTTATATGGTGAAATGACAATAAAAACACCAATTTCTTTTAATTTGGCCAGCATTGTCTCCCTGGCGGGTATAGCTGCTGCTATGCAGCTATTAACATGTTTGTATAGGGATTCTGTGAACAGTTCCCAATAAGCAGCACTGCTGTGATGGTTTGGGGGGGATTGATAATTTGCCAAGTTATCACTTAATAGTCGCAAGTTAGCCTTATTGTATTTCCTGAATGTTCCAGCATTAGCTGGGTTTTGGGTTTTATTTTTACTTCAAAGGAGACTGTTTTGTGGCTTGTCCTCTCTAGTGAGGACATTACACTAGGGGGTGTGCAGCACTATCCCATATTAGTGAGACCCAGATCCAATATGTATGAACCCCTGGTTAGCATATTGACAGTCTAATCTAGGGCATATGCATTTAGAAAATTCAGGAATCTCTGTGCCTGCACATCTGTTGTCATACATGATGTGGACATGCATGTTTTGGCCTTTTTATACATGTCATCAGTACAGCATAAGTGAGTAGTTTGGCTATACTTCAGAAACACAGTGTCTTTAAAGCCAGCTGATGTGAAAAAAGATTAAGATGCCTGCAAAATATCTCAGCTAACATCCAAACCTACATATCTACAGCTAGCAGGATTTGGCTTTACTGGTCTGAATGTAACCACAAAGACTTAAAAAGAAAAATTTCATAGGCATTCAGGAGCTATGTAGCTGAAACACTTGATATCCTTAATGGGTCATTTGTATATATCCAACAGGCCTCCATTACATGACATTTAAGGTATCACACAGTAAAAATTCTAGCTTTGCTGAGTTTTTTCTTGCAGTTTTTACCAAATGGTTTGTCTAAATAATTGTTTTACCTGTTGGTTTCAATGTTATGCTTTGGTATATCATCTTGCACTTTGCCAGATAATCTCGCTACCTGCAGAATATTCTCTGCTAGCAAAAATGTATTCATTTCTCCAGGTAAAGAACAGTCAAATAATACATTTCAACCCACAATCATTGAAAATAGTTTCAAAGGTCCTTGAAAAGTAGATACATCCATCCAAACATCTGGACATCTAATTAGCATAAAATCTGGATATTGAATAGCAAATAAATCTATGGTGGATTCTACTCAGAAACACATGTTTAAAAAACAGAGTCACAAAAATGGTAGAAAAATATAAACACATTATCAAAGAGACAGTGTAAAATCTGGAGACTAACGAACTGTATTGTAAAGTTCAATCATGCAAGATCACTTATGTTTGCTTTTGAGAAAGGGAGATGTAAGATGTGTGACTTCTTTCTTTACATGATTGGTGGCATTATTATTTTGGTCATAAAGTGTGGTTTTCTATGTAGTAGACAGCTTCAAAATTCACATTTAATGAGGGAAATTCTGAAAATTGTCAGAAGGGGTAAATTAAACCTAAAAATAAGGAAACACCTCCCAAAACATGGACATAAAAATTGGAATGTTCCTCTGAAATAGGGATACCTGAGAGGTCCAAGTCAAATATTAGTTGAACCCCCTTTTTCTTGATCTATGTAATAAAGAAACAGTACCTAACAGACCATACTCATGAAAACACTTAAGTCTCCCTTTTCCTTCTTTGTTTCATGAAGAAAAATTGTTAACTAAATTAGAAATGCATTAATGATGGATCTATTGCCAATAGCGAGATTTATCTGCAATTCTACATTCAATTATCTAAGCTTTGGACAATGCGATTTTCACTTATGTTTACTTCTCAACCTCCATAATCTGAAAAAAAATGAAATGGTTTTAAGACCAGACTCAACTTTTGGTATCATGTAACATATATAGTTTGAAGCAAGTTCAGAGAGCTATGTATAGTGTGTGTGTGTGTGTGTGTGTGTGTATATATATATATATATATATATATATATATATATATATATATATATATATATATATATATATATATATATGTATGGGATCACTACTAAATCCTGAATACTTACAATACCGAAGACTGGAATCCCGAGACCAGACACCCAAAAGACGAGAAGACCGGAAGACCAGAAGCACGAAATTTAAAATCCCGAACACCATACTAAACATACACCACACATATACAGATACACGCACCTTCACCCAAAACACACAGACCTACACTACAAAAAAACAGGGGGGCAAGCCCCCCTGCACACCCCACACTGCCCTACTTAAATATTCTAACTTCGAGATTGCACTATACAGACAAACACACGAAAACACCACCACACACCTACAGTCCCCTCACACACACACACATCACAGTCACAACACACACTTACACACACTAAAGCCCCTGACCAACACAATCAAACATAGATACTTACCGGACCTTCCACCTATCCATTCACAAACCGCAACACCAGAAGCACTACTTCAACATCTCTGTACTTCGCGATTTTTGAAATTTGCGCTTCTGGTCTTCCGGTCTTCTTGTCTTTCGGGTATCTTGTCTCAGGATTCTGGTCTTTGGTATTGTAAGTATTTGAGGTTTAGTAGTGATCCCATATAGATATATATATATATATATATATATATATATATATATATATATATATATATATATATATATATACTGCTATTATATCATGATATTTAAAGGCTAAAATGTGCATTGCAAACAAACATACCTTTATGCTGTCTATAAACAGCTTATTTTAACTCCAAACTCACTACCATAGGCTGTTGTCAGACCTCTGTTGTTTTGAAAATGTTATTGTGCTCCTCAGGCATAGTTGTTAAAAGAGTTATGAAATATGAACGTGACAAAATGTGAAAGTTAAAAGGAGCCCTGAATACTCAGAAACCTACTTCCTTAAAATATTTGATCATATCAACGACTCCAGTACTACAATCATACTAAAACAGAAGTACTGCCATTTTCAGTGAAGATATTCTATTTTAGAAGCAGCATAATGCAGACATAAAGTTGCATAAAAATAATTGGTATGCATTTTATTGTTACTAATGAACACTATCAAGAGTCCAAAGATGTAAAATGAACAGCACCTACTGAATAAAAATGACAGCAAATAATGAGCACTACTTTTAGTCATCATAAAAGAGATTAAGCATGTATTTCCCATGTATTCGGCATCATTATTATGCAGTAGCATTATTCCATAGTATGATATAGTTGAGTATGCTTGGTTATGGTGCTCTTTTGTTATTAGCCGACAAGTGTGATTTTATTAGGGATACATTTTTAAGTGATTCCAAACTAAGAAAGCAAGCTAAGATGCCCTATTTGGGCTCCATTGGATATTCCCCTGTGGCAAGATCAGACATATAAATGAAAGCAAAAGGTCACACATGAAAGCAGAACAGATAGGTTCCTATGTTCCTAGCACAGAGAAACACATGCTTTGAAATGAGGCCTTGGGAATAAGCATTGTGAAAACAGTAGGCATAGCCCAAGGTTTTCCCTCTGAAGCTTTTCAACTGATGACCTTAGCAGGAAAGGTCGGTTTTACAATAGTTCATTAATTCAGCAGAAACTCCGACTGAACAGGGCTGTAGGGTACTTTGGTCTTTGACTTTTGGAGTTGTTTGCAGTGTGTGTGTGTGTGTGTGTGTGTGTGTGTGTGTGTGTGTGTGTGTGTGTGTGTGTGTGTGTGTGTGTGTGTGTAAAAGACAGAAAGAGTGAGACCGAAAGAAAAAGAGGGAGAGAGTGAGAGAGAGACAAAGAGAGAGAGGAAGAATCAGAGAAAAGAGATGATTTCTCTTTTTTTCAGATGTGTCATTCATTACCTTTCACATCACTGTTAGCGTCTGTACCTCTTCAGAAAGCTTTTCTAAGTATCATTAGGTTTAGCAACTAATTAATTAAGAACTGTCCCTTTTCCCTTATTTTAAATTGTATTTTTTAATAATTCTTAAATTTAAAAACAGATGCAAAACTTTAAGAAAGCTATTCTGCAAGGATATTTTTGCTGCATCTCTTGTATGCTGCAAAATAATAGTCTTCTGCAAAAATGGTTTCATTAGTGCTCACTGTATACCACGTTCAGCAAAGACCATGCAACAGATGAATAAGGCACCAAAAAAAACAGCACTGAAACACAAACTATTTCATAGGCTGTCAGCCATGCCTTTATGGTAACTGAAGCCATGCACATGCCAGATTTGAGTGACCAAGAGCCTGTGCTACACCATATATCTTGTGCTCAGTGGTGTCCACAGGAAAGCAGCCATTACTCTAAAATACCACTCACACAGCAGCCTGGCTGACTTCACACATGTCACTCTGAACACTAAAAGTGTAACAAGTAAGTGTGCAATATCACTCATGTGACTTCATTCCTTGCAATGAATTACTACATGTACAGCAGCCTGCTTGACAGCTCTATGTAAGATGGCAACTGGACTAATGCAAATGTCAGATGTGGGTGGCTATTATGTCACAATGCAATGCATTTGCCAACAATATTGTCAGTGGGAAGTCAGACACTGTACTCTTGTATAACCTGCACTGTACTGATTGGCAGAGCACTTAGAGTCTCAACATTTAGAATACAAGATACAACTACTCCAACTCCCGCAGATGTACCATAGACAGGTCATCTTACAACAAATGGTGCAGTCACTGCAGTACAATGTACAATGAGTGCTCAGTGGCGCATCATGGCATATTGTAGCACTGAGTAATAGAAAATGTTAAGGAGATGCAAAGTATTTATAGCTCATGTCAAGCTATTGCAAAGAAAAGTGGTGCATTTTTTAAACATGCATCATTCTATGTAGAAATATTGCTAACAGCTGCTGTCATGCATGCCATTGTCTGCACTTGTTGCCAGTTAATCATGAAGTACCCCTTAGGGGTAGACAACAAATGAAAAGGCATAGTGTGAGAAATAACATACATTTTGTATGGAGGTAGCTGAGGAGATATTTGCTGTCTAATAGTATACATATTTTAATATTTTAATTTATTTTTTATAACTGGTTAAATTGTATATTACTAAAGGGGTATATCAGAAGTCATGAAGCGAAACTGAGAAAACACACCATCACTGTCTATGTATAATGCATTCCATTAGAAATGGTGCTGTTCTCATTGTAAAAATATTCAGCATTTAAATATGTGCATTAATATTGTCAGCACCAAGTTTCTAACAAATTACTATATGGTATCAGAAAACACACCATCACTGTCTATGTATAATGCATTCCATTAGAAATGGTGCTGTTCTCATTGTAAAAATATTCAGCATTTAAATATGCACATTAATATTGTCAGCACCAAGTTTCTAACAAATTACTCTATGGTATCAGTTTAAATTTTAGGTGCTACTTGTGAAAACTGTGATAAGATATTTTTTCAGTGAGAAATCTGCTTAAGATATTTTTTAAACAGCTTTACTGTGGTGGTGGTGCTGTGGTAGCGTTGCCACCTCACAGTAAGACGTTGTCCTGTTCGATTCTCAGCTAGAGCATCTTCTGTGTGGAGACATGCGTGAATCGGCGTACCTTCGTTGAAGGTTGTGCGTCAGGGCCGGCAACTCAGTACGTAAAAATCTACTGTCAATCATTAGCAGACTGGAGTTCTGCTGTGACGACCCCTAACCGGGAAAAAGCTGAAAGGCACAACAACTGAAAAACACAAAGAACACATCACCAAACCTTGCCAGTGGTAACAAGCACTATTAGTCAAAGCAATCTAATAACTTTCTAAAAGCAGTTTCAGTATCCATATCTAACTGCAAAAGTAATACATCACATGCTCATGGAAAAGAAGCAGAGTGGTTATTTTGGGATCAGAGCTGTTAGTCTCAACATAATTAAAAAAAAAAGTTTTCCAATACTCATCTTCTAAGGTGAATCTTTTCTCATTAGCTGAACTTTGAAAAGCCAGGTGAATGTACCAGAAACTCTTTTTGCTTTGCTTACATTATTTCCAGAATCTAAAATTAATTACAATGAGAGTAAGAGAGACTTCCCCCATCCATAACCCAATTTCCGAATATATCTTAATAACATCAGAAACCAAAGCTTAGAAACATTAAACAATCATATGTATTAAATAATCAAACATCTGTCACATGATTTTATTCAGTCAATCAAATTCATAAAGTAAAAACTTTTATTTATCATGAAAATGCTCTTCATGTCTGAATTATTTAAATGTTGATTACTTATATTTCATTTAAGAGTAGTTGAATACAATTGTCATTCACTTTCCAAACAGATATTTGGTTATTTAATCAACAGTGATTTGGTTGGAGGGTCGGTATAATGGTTGAGGTGTTTGCCTTGAAAACACAAAACTTTGAAAGGGAAAGAGGCCAGGGCAGATAGCCTAGCCCTTATCTATGAACTTAATAACAAAATAGAGTTTGTCTGAAGCTATCTCACTGTCTGTTGAATAAAAAGTATATTTCTGAATTGTTAAATTCATCCCATATTCTCTCTTCCCTGGAATACAGAAAGAGTTACTGTCAGCAGTAAACCCTACTGTAGATCAGATTGCAAGTGAAGTGCGCTGTATATTTAAGAAGCATGTCAAGGCTGTATATGCAGATATAACTTCCAAACACATGCACTCCCTAGTGCCATTCTGTAAGAGTGGCCACAATGAGAGCAAGCACGATCGCAAGTGTTAGTTTGTATATGTTACTTAAGTTAAAGTCAGTAAACCTTTATAGTGATGTGTTTGTATAGAATAAAATTGCTTGAACAGAACCCACAAAACATTTTCATTTGTGTTAGAAGTAGAAGAGCGACATGTTGTCAGAACTAGGATCGAAGAGAATAAAATCCTGAGCCATGAGGTGCAGAGATGACAGTGAAGGTAAAACCAAGAGAAACAAGCACAAAAAGAGAAAGAAAGGAATCAAAGGTAAAGAGAAGTAGCAGAACGTGTTTATTTGATAAAAGAGATAAAATAGGACATTGCAAGGGCGCAATCTGCATTACTGAGCAAGCTAAAGGCATGAATTGTTTGTTGGCTAAAAGAATGTTTAGAATAGAATATTTGTTGAAATGATTAACAGTAAAGCAAAATGAGCATCTTTAAAGCAAAACAAGTATGCTTAAAGCTAAAACAAGCATGTTTAAAGTAAAACCAGTGTGTTAATAGCAAAACTAGGCATGTTTGAGCAAGAGTACAATATTTTTATACAAGCAGCTTATGTAGATAGAGATGCATGCACCAGGGCATTCATTTTGCTAAACCTAGCTAGGTCAGAGGCCATAGAAAGAGAACATACATTTGTGCATGCACCTGCATTATATGAAGGAGAAGGTGAAACTTGTCATATTGTTGTACAGGCTGAATCAAGGGAGGACCCAGAGTGTTTGAAGCGCAAGTTCAGAGAAATGTGTAACCCCTAGACAAATATTACATTAGAGAGGCATTTGTTTTACATGAGAGATCAGAAACCAGGGGAAACATTTGCAGCTTACATAACTGACCTGAGAAACAAAGCTAAAATGTGTCAGTTTGGTGATGTAAAGATGATCTAATAAAGGACAGGCGTGGTTGTGGTATTAACAGTGCTGCTGTGAGAAAGATTTTGCTTCGTGACACATTGAGTAAAGCCATTGAGATTTGTCAAATCCATGAGGTGACAGAAAAACACGAGTATGCGGATGAGTTCAATTGGCTCCAGAGCAAATGTAGATAGCATATAATACATGGCAGACAAAAGTAGGCCCAAAGCATGTGGCAGCTACGAGATTTCCAAGGAAGACATGTAGCTTTCCAGTGAGTTCTAAGAAAGGAGCATGTTCCAGCTCAATGTAGTACAAGCATGAATCAGCAAAACCCAAGTCCAGCTTTATTGTTAACTGTCGCAACTGTAGTGCAAATCAAGAGTCTAAAGAGAGAAGTGCTTAGCATATGGTCAGCAATGCTACAAGTGTAAACAATGGAACCACTTTCAATAGTTTTATAAATCAAGTAAGTCTCCTACAGTTGTAAAGAAAGGTCACACAAAGAAGCAAGTTGATCAAGTAGAGCTGAAGCAGGCAGCTTTCTATGTATATGGTGTATCAGTGCCTGATGAAAGAGTAGATGCAGTGAATTTATTAACAAGAACCAAGGTGTTTTGTACTGTTCAGATTAATACAATAAGTGAGAAGGTCACTGAAAAACCAATCAGTAAAAACAAATTGAAAACTCCAGCAAAGCTAGAACTTCCACTGAGTGGCCTCCCAAACCTCTCAGATCTTGGATATACTTATGTCCAACTGTGCCTCTGATACAAGAGGTTTGGGGGGTCACTCAGTGGAAGTTCTAGCTTTGCTGGAGTTTTCAATTTGTTTTTCAGTGACCTTCTCACTTATTGTTTCAGTTTGTTGTTTGGGATATTTTTGCAGTGACCCTACTGATAATGGACATCAGTTGAGTATAACAGTCCTGTGTTTTTTATACTTAGTCAAACATTCTGCTTGTGCTGTGCTGATGAGGTCATAACAAGGCCGAAATATGCATATCCACAGTTAGTGGGTGTGGCTTTATTGGCCTGAAATTGTCCATTAAAATGACAAAACAAGTCATGGTCATTCAGAATCGCCAACTAGCTGAAACACCTGATGTTCATAAGGGTCATTTACATATATCCCATGTACCTCTGATACAAGAGGTTTGGGAGGTCACTTAGTGGAAGTTCTAGTGTGTCTGGAGTTTTCAATTTGTTTTTACTGGCTGGTTTTTCAGTGACCTTCTCACTTATTGTTTTAGTTTATTGTTTGGGATATTTTTGCAGTGACCCTACTGATGCTGAAACACCTGATATTCATAAGGGTGATTGCATATATATCCATGTGCCCTGATAACAGAGGGTTTGGGAGGTCACTGAGTGGAAGTTCTAGCTTTGCTGGAGTTTTCAATTTGTTTTGACTGATTGTTTTTTCAGTGACCTTCTCACTTATTGTTTTAGTTTGTTGTTTGGGATATTTTTGCAATGACCCTACTGATAACGGACATCAGTTGGGTATAACAGCCCTGTGTTTCTTATGCTTAGTCAACCACTCTGCTTGTGCTGTGCTGATAAGGTCATAACAAGGCTGGAATATGCATATCCACATTTAGTGGGGTTTGGCTTTATTGGCCTGAAATTGTCCATTAAAATGATGAAACAAGTCATGGGCATTCAGAATCGCCAATTAGCTGAATCACCTGATGTTCATAAGGGTCATTTGCATATATCCCATGTGCCTCTGATACAAGAGGTTTGGGAGGTCACTCAGTGGAAGTTCTAGTGTGTCTGGAGTTTTAAATTTGTTTTTACTGATTGGTTTTTCAGTGACCTTCTCACTTATTGTTTTAGTTTTTTGTTTGGGATATTTTTGCAGTGACCCTACTGATAACGGACATCAGTTAGGTATAACAGCCCTGTGTTTCTTTAACTTAGTCAAACACTCTGCTTGTGCTGTACTGATGAGGTCATAACAAGGCTGAAATATGCATATCCACAGTTTGTGGAGTTTAGCTTTATTGGCCTGCAATTTTCCATTAAAACGACAAAACAAGTCATGGGATTCAGAATCGCCAATTAGCTGAAACACCTGATGTTCATAAGGGTCATCTGCATATATCCCATGTGCCTCTGATACAAGAGGTTTGGGAGGTCACTCATTGGAAGTTCTAGCTTTGCTGGAGTTTTCAATTTGTTTTTACAGATTACTGTCCAGATTAAATGAAAATCCACAGAACTCAAAGTAGACACTGGTTCAAAGTGTAATGTTATATCAGCAGACACATTTGCTGAAGTGAGAACTAACAAACAACTCAATCTAGCCAGTATTGTGAGACTTGCTGCTTATGGAAGTGACAAAATTCAAACCGAAGTTTCAGTGATGCATTCATGTTATTTGGTCTAGAACTGTTCAACTTGTTGTTCTATGTAGTCCAAAGACCAATGCAATCTTTATTAGATCTCAAAGATAGTTTAAGACTGAATCTGCTTTCTTTTGCTAAAGAAGTTCATCATGTAAGTGCATTCCCCAAGTTCTAATTTTTCTGAAGCCATTTTCTCAGAGTATGCTGATGTTTTCAATGTCAAATTAGGCAAACTTCCAGTTGTGTATTCCATGAAGTTTGATCTAGAGGTCAATCTTGCAGTTAGACCAGCACAAAGAGTTCTGATAACAATGCAGGATAAAGTTAAACCTCAGTTGGATAAAATGGTGTAGCAAGGTGTAAGTTGTCCAATCATAGACCTGACTGAATGGATATTGTCTATTGTAGCAGCTCACAAAAAAGGCTCAGATGAAATCAGAATATGTATTGACTCAAGAGATCTGAACAAAGCATTAAAAAGACCATATCATTCAATGCACACAGACAAAGAGATTGCAGCCTTAATGCCACTGTTTTCTCAGTCTAGGATGCAAAGAGTTCATTTTGGCAAGTGATGCTTGATTACAAATCTTCATTTCTAACTACTTTTAGTACTCCATTTAGCAGATACAGATTCCTAAGAATGTCATTTGGAATAAATTCTGCAAGTGAAGTCTTTCAGTGTGCAGTGGAGCACATTTTTTCAGGTTATCCTTGTGCCATAATAGCAGATGATTTATTGTTTGGAGGAGACAATAGTGAAGCAGAGCATGATAGAAACCTTAGGAAAGTTCTACATAGAGCACATGAAGTAAACTTGAAGCTCAATCC
This sequence comes from Protopterus annectens, assembly GCF_019279795.1. Classification (NCBI taxonomy): domain Eukaryota; kingdom Metazoa; phylum Chordata; order Ceratodontiformes; family Protopteridae; genus Protopterus; species Protopterus annectens. The sequence goes on from NC_056726.1 coordinate 862,300,640, forward strand.
TCTAAAGTGCAACTTCAGACTTCCAAAAGTTAAATATGTGGGTCATTTGTTCACCGAGTACAGGCTTGAAACCAGACTCGACCAAGCAAACAGCTATTCTTGAGTTGTTAGTACCCGATAATGTACAAGTTCTGCAATGTTTTTAAGGCATGGTCAACTATTTAGGCAAGTTTATACCGACTTCAGTGAGGTGACAGCATCTTTAAGAGAGCTAACATGTAAAAATGTTATATTGTCATGGTTGGGACAGCACCAGAAGGCATTTGAAGACCTTAAGCAGAAAATTACCACCCCATCTACATTAAGATAGCATGATGTAAACAAACCAGTTACTCCTTCCTGTGTTGCTTCAAAATTTGGTCTCGGTGCAGTTGTACTTCAAGAGGGCAGACCAGTAGCCTATGCATCTAGAACACCAACCCAAACTGCGATACAGTATGCTCAAACTGAAAAGGAGCTTTTGGAAATAGTATTTGCATGTTCTAAGTTTCATGATTATATTTATGGTTGAGCTATTCAGATTGATACTGACCACCAACCTCTAGTTACTATTCTAAAGAAGCCTATGTATTCTGCTTCAGCGAGATTGCAAAGAATGATGCTTAAATTGCAAATGTACAATTTCAAAATGGTCTACACAAAAGGCAAATTGCTTTATTTGGCTGACACCCTATCCAGAGCACCCAAAAATACTACAGAACAGCTTGACACAGAGAATTTTGACTTTGATGTGATGGCAGTGTATAATTTTTTAGCCACTAGACTTGATGAGTTGAGAGAACACAGTCAGACTGATTCAATTTTGCAGAAGCTCACACACTACATTAATGATGGATGGCCGTCAAAGATATCTAGTGTACCACCTGAAGTGCAAACCTACTTTCCCTATAGAGATGAATTGTTAATGGAAGATGGTAATATTTTCAAAGGTCCTAAAATTGTTGTTCCTGGTTCCTTACAACAAAAATATATCCAGATTTTTCATCGTTGTCACCCAGATTCCACATCCACTAAGAGAAGAGCAAGACAATTAGTATTTTGGCCTTCATTACCAAAAGACATTGATAAAGTACTTTCATATTGTTCAGTATGCAATAGTACTAGACTGTATTTGCAAAGAGAACCACTTCAGCTAAGTACAGTTCCTGAACTACCATGGTCAGCAGTTGCACTTGATATCTTTGAGTGGAACAATCAGCACTACTTAGTTTTGGTAGACTCCTATTTGAATTGGTTTGAGATTGATCTACTACTTAACCTAGCATCCATTGCTGTTATTACTAAGCTGAAATGACATTTCTTAGTTCATGGTAGTCCACACAAACTTCTTTCTGACAAGGTACTCAATTTACTAGCCGGTTCTTTCGGAAAATTTGCAAAAGACTGGGACATCTCACTAGTAGTCCTGAATATCCTCAGTCAAATGGTTTAGCTGAATGTGCAGTACAGAGTGCAAAGCAGTTACTTGAAAAGTCAAAACATGACAATACTGATGTGTTTTTAAATTTGCTTAATCTCAGAAACATACCTCTGATGATATTCTTGGCTCACCTGCTCAATGACTGCTTTCCAGACAAACTAGAACTACGCTACCCATTACTTCCAGTTTATTGAAGCCTAAATCTAAGAACAGTAAAACCATCAGGACTCAATTGGTTAAGAAGCTTAATATTCAGAAATTTAGTTATGACGGATTGAGCAGATTACTTCATCTGTTGAGGGATGCAGAGACAGTACGAATCCAGACAATGAAATTTTTGATTGAATTGGACAGATTACAGGCATCTGTGCTGAGCCAAGATCCTACTTGGTAGATTCAGAAGGTGTAGACTATAGGATGAACTGAAAACATCTTTTTGTATCAGAATCATTCTCACCATCACAACATTGTTTCTGTGATGCAAACTTCAAATCTAAGAATGAATCAGACACTGTTTCCATACCAGAATGTGTTATAAATTCTGATTCCATTACAGAAAATGTTCCAGACATTCCCCAAGTCAAACATTTTGCAGAGACAGTTCCAATTGCTAAATTTAATTCCCAGTTTTATGTCACACCATATGGGTGAATGTTAAAGCCAAGTGTGAAATATGCAGCAACGTGGACTTGATTGTATATACATGTGTACTTACTATTGTATAATGCATGACTAAGAATTACCTGTAATTTCTGCATGCTAAATAGACTTATAGTGTCATAACATATAATTCTCAAAGTGGGAGGATATAGATCAGATTGCAAGTGAAGTGTGCTGTATCTTTAAGACGGATGTTAAGATTGTATGTGTACCTATAAATTCCAGGCACATGCCCTCCCTAGTGCCATTTTGTAAAAGCAGCCACAGATCACATGTATGATTGCAGTTATTAGTTTGTATATAAGTTATTTAAATTAAAGTCAGTAAACCTTTGTATTTATGTGTTTGTACAGAATAAAGCTGCTTGAATAGAACCCACAAAGACTCTTCCATTGTGTCCATAGTAGGAGAGAGACACCTACCTAAGATGTTTCTTTTTGGTGGCATCCTTTTCCAATTCAGAGACAGGTCATCTGTAGTGATTCTAAGCAGCCTGTAGAATTATAGGGGTAGGGGATCTCCTGAGACAAGCTATATGCTAATGAGGCATTCTAGGTGTGCAGCCTACACTAAATAGCCATATGATTTCCTCTGTAAATGCCTTTGGTAAGGAATAGCTCAGCCAGTCAAGAAAATTAGCTCAGCCAAAAGTCTGAACCAACCCAATACTTTCAATGGATGAGATTGCATTACAAGTAAGTGCCAGGAGTTTAGCAGACAGGTAATGGTGTTGATGTAGGTATGTGTGTACATATGTGGTTGCATACATGAGACTGCTTTTCAATCTATCTGCAAATATACAGAGCTGAGTATATATTTTTTTGTTTTAGAGTTTGTACTGTTAATTGTTGCTTAGATCTCTGCCGAAACTGTTTTGTCCCTGTTCTGAAAGACTGATTTTCAATATATCTGCAAATATAGAGAGCTGAGTATATTTTTTTGGTTTTAGAGTTTGTGCTGTTAATTGTTGCTTAGATCTCTGCTGAAACTGTTTTCCCCATCCCCCTATTTTCTGCTGTGTCTTCAGTTGGTATAATTGATTTTTACAGCTTGTGTGTTATCTAACTCAAGGATCACTTGCATAAAATTAGACCTGTTAGTAACAGCCTGCATTTCTTAGCTGGAACCTGTGCTCTGAGAGCCTGCTTTTCAATCTTTCTGCAAATATACAGAGCTGAGTAGATGTTTTTGGTTTTAGAGTTTGTACTGTTAATTGTTGCTTAGATCTCTGCTGAAACTGTTTTTCCCATCCCCCTATTTTCTGCTGTGTCTTCAGTTGGTATAACTGGTTTTTACAGCTTGTGTGTTTCTAACTCAAGGATAACTTGCATAAAATTAGACCTGTTCATAACAGTCTGCATTTCATTGCTGGAACCTGTATTCTGAGAGACTGCTTTTCAAGCTATCTGCAAATATACAGAGTTGAGTATATTTTTTGGTTTTAAAGTTTGTACTGTTAATTGTTGCTTAGATCTCTACTGAAACTGTTTGTCCCACCCACCCTTCCTAATTCTGGCTTTTAAATTTGGTGGCTTTTGCAGTTGCCTGCCCCACTGTAGATTTGATCTGGGACACTCCCCCAGTCCCATCAATTTACCACATTCTACCTAATAAACTCTTTATGCACTTGCTTTTAGTCCTTTTTAATTTAATTGCATTTTTAAACTGTGTTTGGTCTATTATTGCTACATACTCAAGTGTGCTAGCTTGCACTGCATGTGAATTGTTTTTACTGCTGTTTTAGCTACTTTTCTTTAAAAAAAATACTGTAAGCCTGTTTCCTACCTTTCCTGTAACTAAAATACTGTAAGCCTGTTTCCTACCTTTCCTGTAACTAGTGTTCCAGATACAAATTTGCTGTATCCAGGACTGTATGCAAGCTTTTGAACCCCCCAAGCCTTTCTGTGTTGGAGTGAAGCCTTCTAGCTTATCAGTGGGAGTGGTAAGCACTAGGTAACCTGTCTACCACATATGGAGTGGTTCTGGCCCAGAAATTGTAGTTACTGGCCATTTGGGCAATCTTTGGCCGTTTGGGCAATCTTTTCCATCTCAACTTTTTGATTTGAAAGCCTGCATTTGCACTTGTTTCTGTCCTGTAACTCATCCAGTGCAGATACAGATTCTTAGTTTTAGCACTTAAATTTGCTTATTTGTGCTCAGCACTTGTTCAGAACTTGTAAGCACTAAATAAGCTACTAATTACTATAGCACTCAACCTTCCTCATTACCTAGAGTAAAACAGTTTTTTTTTACTTACTTTCTCACTTGCTTAGAGAAAAACAGCTCTTGTACTCACTTTCCTCACTTATCTAGAAGAAAATAGTTTTCTATTCAGGCATGTCCAAGGGTCAGCTCCCAGTGTTCTCTCCTATCTATCTGATGAATATAGGCATCTTGAGGCAATGTAGAAATAGCCTCATGTACACAGACAACCCTCTCCTCCTACCACCCAACACTTCAACCTGTGAGAGATGCACTTATCTAGCCAAACTGGAGGTAAAGCTCTCTCCAACCAAGACTGAAATTGACAGTCAAGAGGAGAAGGTAAACATTTGCACCACACCACACTCATCACATAGTCTCACTAAATCTACACCACAAAAATCCACACATAGTAACACAAAAACATTTGCGGAGGCTCTCAATAATAATCTGTCAACAGATTCAACAGAGACGTCCAAAGCAGAAACGCAAGCAACCTCCATCCCCCAACACAACCCAAATGACACATAGCCCACAGACTCAGTGTGCCACTCAACCACAGCCAATAAGGCATAACAATGTCCCCAACACACTAGTCATAGGTGACTCTATAGTCAGGCACACTGATGTCCCACTCACCAGGCTAAACAAGGAAAAGGTTACTGTCAGCTGCCTGTTGGGTGCCAGGATCTGCCACATAACACATGCACTCAGGTCACTCCACAACAAGTACAAATATGACTCTGTCATTGTCCATGTTGGTATGAATGACCTGAGATATACCTCCCTGGAATACATGAAAAGAGACATGGAAGAGCTATCCGATCTTGTAGCGCAGGCAGGTATGACCCTAGCCCTGAGTAGCATTTTGCCATTGCTCAGAATGATACTGCAGTACAAGGACAAAATAATTGACTTCAACAATTGGCTAAGCTTCTGGTGTCATTCTAGGGGATTCAGTATCTGTCCGCTTAGGATGACATGGTCGACAGACCACGATGCTTTGCCACAGATGGCCTGCACCTGTTGCCCCTGGGATTCCGGATACTGGATAAGGCTCTTGCCGTCCCTATAGTGACTTTTTTAGGCAAGGTTCAAATGACAAATTCACCACCATAAAAGGAACAGGCAAGCAAAAACTGAAGGTAACGTTACTCAATGCTAGAAGTCTAAATCTCATAATGCACTCACTCGAGGCACTCCTTAAAATGGAGAACATTGATATCTGTGCAGTGACTGAGACCTGGTTCAAGGCTCCAGAGAGCACCCTTGCACTACCAGGCTATAACTCATACCACACTTTTTGGCCATGTAACCTGGACCGAAACACCAAAGGCGGAGGTGTGTCCATATTCATTAAGGATATCCACACCTCCAGGCTAGCTGCTCAGCATAATGCAGCCGAGGTTATCCAAGTGCAACTAACTCTGGGCAAAACTGCAATCCAAATTGTAGCTTGCTACAGATCACCCACCATGCCCCAGGATTCCCACTCCTCTTTTCTTTATGTACTGGAAAATATTAGGGTTCAACCAAACACGCTAATAACGGGTGACTTTAACTACTCCACCACTAACTGGGAAAACTACTTTTCTAACCAACCCCTTAGCTCAATGCTTTCTGGAATTCATAAACTCCAATGCCCTGGATCAACTTATCCACACCCCCACCAGGGGGAACAATATCCTAGACCTAGTCATTACCAGCATGAGTGAACAGTGTTCCATACCTGAAGTGAACTCCTCGTTGGTCTGATCTGATCATAAGCTAATCTCCCTTGATATCCACATCCTGCCCCCACCCCACCACCCCCCATTAAGGAAACCATGGTAAAAGAATTCTCCAAAGCCAACTTTATGCGTATTAAGACAGAAGTGGTGAACCTCATGACACCCATGCAGATGGACAATACAGTTACAACTGCTAAATCCTACACAAATGCACTCTCTTAGCACTTACACAAGTGCATGGATCGTGCTATCCCAAACAGATCCAAGATGCTACCCTCCAAAAAAAGGAAGCCAATCTGGTGGTCCCCTGCCATAAACAAACTCTACAACAGAAGGAAGAAACTGTTGCAAAAGAGAGTAAAATCCCATGAGTGGAGGAGCTCCCTGGTCAGTAAGAAGTTGAGATCCTTTATAAGATCCTCCAAAGCTAGCTATGAAAACAAAATCACCACTAATTCTAAGGACAACCACAAAGCATTTTATAGCTATGTCAAGAATCTCAATGGCAACACCCAGATCTGCTCTGAGTTACAGCACAACGGCATGAAAATTACAGAACCAGCTGATATTGCCAACATCCTGGCAGATAGGTTCATTGCTTTCATAACTTTACTCCCCCCTCCCCCCTAAAGGGCCCATATCTATACAGGAAGAATGCAGAGTCCCTGTAATCACAACTATGCAGATAAAAGCTGCACTCTCTAAAGCCAAAAACACAGCATCCATGGGACCGGACAACATCCCAGGCTGCGTTTGACACGAACTTTTGAACAAACTGGCTTCCCACTTAAGCACCATGTTCAATAATAGCCTCGCATCAGGCTTTGTGCCCACTGAATGATGCACAGCAACAGTTATCCCACTCATCCCAGGAACTATTGACCTATTAGCCTGATGAGCCTGGTCTGCAAGGCCATGGAACGTATCATCATGGAACTCATAAATAAAGACATTGGTAACCTCCAAACTCTGGATCCCACCCAGTTTGGGTTTGTGAAAGGCAGATCATGCCTCCTGAACCTGATCGACTACTTTGAGGCAGTCATCAAACTGTAGATGAGGGTAAGGTGGTTCACACGTCCTATCTTGACCTCGCCAAGGGTTTCGACACCATTCCCCATTCTGGAATTATAGCTAAACTCACTAAACTAGGTATAAATCCCTTCTTCACAAGATGGGTGGTCAACTGGCTCACTGACAGAACCCACACTTTAAAAGTTGCAGACTCCAAATATGAACTCAAACCAATGACAAGTGGAGGACCACAGGGTTCAGTCCTGGGACCTCTCCTGTTTGGTATCTACTTCTCTGAAGTACAGGCTAATACAGAAGGCCTCTGGCTAATGAAGTTCTCAGATGACTGCAAACTAGGAGCCATAGTCAAGTCCTCAAATGATGTGGACATCCTACAGAAGGGGCTCACTGAGACAGATGCCTTGTATCAGAGACAATGCCTCAAGCTCAATGCCAAAAAGTGCAGTGTCATCCCCTTTGGTAAAAACTCCATACCCATGAACTACCACATAGGCAGCAATCTACTTAACACCAAATGTGTGATAAGAGACCTTGGGACCCAGGTGGACAGTAGTCTCTCCTTTGATAGTCACATTGCCACAGTAGTCAGGAAGTCCTTCTACATGGCACACCTCATCATAAAAGGGTTCTCATCCAGGAAAAAAGAGGTCATTGTTCCCCTCTACTCGACACTCATTAGACCCATTATAGAGTACAACGCCCCTTTTGGAATGTACCTCACAAGAAATCTGCAGCAGCTAGAAAGGCCACAGAAGTACCTCACAAAGAGGATTGCTGGCCTCAAACAAATGCCCTACAGTGACCATCTTAAAAAACCCCAGCTTTACTGCATAGCATATCGCCTACTCTGAGGTGATCTCTGCATAACATATAAGTCTATGTCAAACCCAGAGCTGCTGGACATTCTACACCTAAAGAAATCCCAATCCCTCTGAGCTACATGCTCTAGGGACCTAAACCTTGTCACCACAATAAACATGCCATGCTGGTGGGATAGATTCCTGTCTCAGAGACTCCCCATACTCTGGAACAGGCTACCCATCTATGTCAAGCAAAGTTCTTCATTAGCACTCTTCAAGAAAAATCTTGATCAGTGTATGGGAAATAGGAAATACACCCCGAGGAACACTTCTGTGTCTCTGCTCGACAGAGGCACAGGAAAATAACTTTCTTGGGTGGCATAAGCCAGGGAACCTTGTTAGCTAGGCTTACGTAGGCTCTTGGGCCAATAGTCTAGTACCTACCTATGAACCTATGAACCTATGTGTGAGTGTATGCAGAGGGATGAGTGGTTTCACATGAGTGTGTGTGTGCATATGTGTGTGTGTGTGTGTGTGTGTGTTTGTGCGTGTGCATGTGTCTGTGTGTGTGTGTGTGTGTGTGTGTGTGTGTGTGTGTGTGTGTGTGTGTGTGTGTGTGTGTGTGTGTGTGTGTGCGCGCGTGGGTGTGTTTGTGTGTGGGGGTGTGTGGGTTTGTTCATGCATGTGTTTATAGACAAATGTCTCTTGTAATTCTAAACTCCCTTTTCTAATGAACAAATCCTGCAATATTGGCAGCCACACTAAACACCATGAGAAATTTAAATATTAAAAGTGGCAGAAGGCCAGCACACATTTGTCAGCAGAAAATTCTTTATTCAATGGTCATAACCACAATGGGAGGAGGGATGAAATATTACTCTAAAGTCACTTAATAAAGTAATGCAAGAACAGGTTTTGCAGAAAAAAGACATATGAGTGGGGGAAACACTTGACACCAGGGACAATGCAACACATTAACAAATCAGTGCTTTAGCCCTTTGTGCCAACAGAGAACTTAGTACAGATGCAGTTCAGGAATCCTGAAGTATTTTCTGAACAGCAGGATGATTGTTCGGAAAATGCATCATTATGTAACCCTGTCATTCTAAATCCTATATTGGCACAAACAGCGTAAGCTCTGATTTGATAATGAGCTGCACTCTACGCTAAGGATACCAGGTTTGAATCTGTTCTCAGAACTCCAAGTATGAGGTTGCCATATTCAATGATTCTGCTCAGGAATTCTGCACTGAGGTAGAAAGAGAACTAGATTACATCAGGAAGAATTTTTAATTATTACTCTGGTTAACTTAAAAACTTAATAGAGCTAGGGATCTAGCATCATCATCATCATGCATTATCTAGAAAATAAGAAGCATGAATTGCTAATGTTTGGCATTAATAACTGACTGCTCATCTGTGATTCATGAGGGATGGCAAATAAATAAAAGGCTTCATCAGGGGTGTTCTGTAATCTCAGAGACAGGGCAGAGGTGTGGCAGTGTGTATGTGCTGTTTGACTGTGTGCGAGAATGTATGAGAAGGCATCTGTGCCAATGCAATGTATGGTCACCAGAGGGAATTACTACTGGAAAGTGCTGAGTAGCACTAGCATTACCAACACCCAATTCAGAAATATGCAAATAGTCAATAATGAGATTATTTCTCATTGTAGCTAGCATGTCTCCAAATCGCATTTCTTGGGATTGAGGAAACTGCCAATTTTGTCCATACCACTTTCCCTCAGCACATGGCAACTTTTTTAAATACTGCTTTTGGCATCTTCTTCCCACTGTAGTTTCTGATGAGATCTACTAGAGGCATAAATTGCATACGTAGTTGTTAGTGGAGTCTTATATCATTATCAACATCATCAGCCCCCTTTTTCCCATTTTTCTAAATGGGGTCTGGGTATTGTGTTAACTGTCGCCAACTCTCAGTGCCACAGACCTGCCTTCTTCAACACTCATGCCTGATTGTCACAGATCTTCTTTCACACAATCTATCCACCTCTTTGCTGGACATCCTCACTTCCTCTTACCTTCTTCCTGTCTGTCCCAAATCTTACTCATCAGATTGTCTTCTGCTTTTCTACACATGTGCCCAGACCACCGTAGTCTGTTCTCTTTGATCTTTTCTGCAATTGGAGCTACTTTGGTTTCTGCTCTTATGTCCTAATTTCTGCATCTACGCCACAGTGTGCATCCTATCATCTTTCTCAGGCACTTCATTTCCATCACCTCTAGCTTCTTCAGCTGTTCTGCCTTTACTGCCCAGGTTTCTGTACCATGCAGTAGTATTGGTCGCACCCCTGTCTTGTTCACCTTATTTTTCAGCTTCTTTGGGATTCTTCTGTCATAGACTACACTTGATACTCTATGCCATTTGGCTGCAGCCCCTCTGATTCTAGCTTTGACCTCTTCATTCAGACTAACCTTCTCCTCAACTACCCCTCCCAGATACTTGAAGCTGTTTACCTGTTCCACTGTCTTCCTTTCTATCTTTATTCTCAGCTTCTTCTGATTTCCCCAATTTGCTGCCATTACCACTGTCTTATCTGTGCTTAGTTTCATCCCATGTGCCTTCAGATTTGCATTCCATTCTCCTATCCTTTGCTGAAGTTCTATCTCAGAGTCTGCCTGCACTGCCACATCGTATGCATACAGCAGCTTTGTTGATCCATCCCCTCCAACCTGTTTGCTAATGTAGTCCTTCACCAGTATGAACAGTAGTGGGCTCAGAGCTTAACCCTGATGTACACCCACTCCCACTGGGAACCCCTCTGTGAGGCCGAACACCATCCGTACTTGAGTCATTGGGTCCTTGTACATAACCTGCACTAATTCTACCAATGTTTCTGGGCCGTCAAACCACCTCAGCACTGCCCAGATCAGCTTTCTTGAGACCTTGTCATATGTTTTCTCCAAATCTAGGAATGCCCAGTTGGACTCTCTCCTCATCTTTGTCTTCTTCTCAAGTATCTGTCTCAATACAAACATTGGGTAATTTGTGCTGCATCCTGCTCTGAATCCAAACTGTTCATCTCCCGTCTTACATTCTACAACTCTGCATATCCGTTTATCAATCACCCCCTCCAGAACTTTCATGCAATGTGATAGGAGTTTCATGCCTCTGTACTGCCCACAGTTGTGGCTGTCCCCTTTGTTCTTGTGCACTGGCATGAGTATGCTTATTCTGCAGTCATCTGGGATACAACTTTCTCTCCACACTGTTATTAGTACCATCAGGAGCCATTTTTCCCCTATCTCATCCAGCATCCTTATCATATCTGCTGTGACCTCATCTGAGCCTGCTGCTTTCCCTGACTTCATCTTCCTTAGTGCTGTTCTTACTTCTTCTAGGGTGGGCTCCTCTTCTTCTTTCATCCTAGGCTGTTTCTGGGGCAGTACAACTTCTGTGGGGTTTTCTTCATTCAGAAGCTGCTGGAAATACTCCTTCCATCTGCCTTTAATGTCCTCTGGACTGGTGAGCAGGTTGTTGCTGGCATCCCTTATGAAGGGTGTCTGACTATCTTCTTTATATTTCTTTCTTTGCCTTGCAACCTGATATAGTTTCTTTGTGCCAATTACTGAGGCACTTTCCAGAAGTTGGTACAGTGCCTCCATTGCCCTATGCTTTGCTATTGCAACTTCTTTTTTAGCTTCTTTGTTAGCCAACCAGTAGTCCTTCCTAGCCTAGTCAGTCTTTTCTGTCTCCCACTTCTTCCTGCACTCCTTTTTTCTTTTGATGACTTCCTGGACTTCTGCATTCCACCACCAGCTTTCCTTATGTACCTTATTTCCATACCTGGCTCGGATACATATCTTTTCTGTAGTCCTAACACATGCTGTTTTTAGGCACTGCCATTCTTCTTCAGCTCCACCTGTTTCCTCCTCTTCTTGGGGTGCTAGAACCCTGAGTAATTCCTTGAATTGTTGTACTTTCTCTCCAGTCAACTTGCAGATTTTCAGCCTGATCTCTGTTGAGCTTAGAGCCTTCTCTGACTACTGCTTGCAGCTGAATGTGGCAACTAGTGATTTATGCTGTGGGCCAACTGTTTCACTGGGGATGACTTTGTAATCATGGATTCTGCCCCAGTGCCTTTTCCTTACTAGGAGGAAGTCTACCTGAGTTACATGTTGACTACTCATATGGGATCTTGTGACTGTCTTTCTTTCTGAACCATGTGTTGGCTACTATCGATCCATTTGCCAGACAGAAGTCTGGAATGGCTTCTCCTTCTTTATTCCTGTTGCTCCACCCATGTGGACCCAGGCAGTCCTCATATCCTGTTCTGTCTGTCCCGATATGTGCATTCAAGTCACCCATTGTCAACACCAATTCATGCTGTCCTGCTTTATCTAATAGGTCTTGCAACTGCTGTCTGAATGCACTCTTTTCCTCACTATCACAACCCTGCTGTGGAGCTTTGGCTGAGATTATGAATACTGCCCTATCATTACACTGGAGTCTGACTGCCATGAGTCTGTCATTAATTCTGATGATATCCCTTAATGCCGTCTGAAGCCTCTCTATCACCACAATTCCTACACCATTTCTAGCCTGCCCTCCACCTGATTAGCAGACCCTGAATCCCAAGCTTGTATAATCTTAAATGTGTAATCAGTATGATCAGCACATTGCAATATGATTATCATATTTTATCTATCAAAGATCCAGTCAGGAGGAGTATTAAAATTGCTTTGCTCACCAGATGAGAAGCATTTGGCTACAATTTTGTGACTTATTTATTTGATTAAATAACACTGGCCATGAATCAATGAATGATATACAGTATCCCTAAAATAAAAGAGTCAAGAGTAAAGTCAACTGATATAATACTGAAACATCTGCACATTGAATTAGCAATGATACTCTACATTAATTCAGCACATCATTTACAAATATTGTGAACATTACTGACCTAATACCTTGGCTATCTGCCTGTCGACTACATCCTTGATAAACAGAAAACCTCTTCTTGGAACTGGAAAACCCTTTCACTAACAGAAAGCAGTGAGGTTAGAACAAAAGTGCTACTGTCTTCTAGGACCTATATCAGTTCAGGGTAACATGCTGTCTCAACTATTTTTGACAGATCTAAGGAGAGTGTACCTACCAACCTATATCAGTTAAACTGGCTGCAAAAACTATTAACAACTTGCAGGAAGGCAATGTTTGTAACCTATTTAGCTCTTAAAGCCATGCTGTGTGGTGGAGATCAAGTCTAAGGTGATAAAATATTGTAGAACCCATTTTCAAATAGTGCATCTCTAATTTCAAACCTCCAGCAGCCTAATCACCTCCTTCAATTCCTGAACATTTTCCGAAAATTCAGTTTATAAAATATTATGCCAAACAATTATAAATATCTTGCAAAAAGTAAATGTTATTAAAAGACCATACATCAATTTTATTTTGTTCATAAAAAAAAAAAAAACACAAAAAAAACACATTCTTTACAATGATTACATGCAGCATTAACTGTGTGACTCTGAGCAACCAGACTCTGCTCCAAGGCTGAGTCTGAAAGTGATCCATAAAGATCAGTGACCAACCCTGGAAAACAAATAAAATCAAATAAACATATTTAGAGTCATTACACCAGTGCTGTATTGTAATGCAAAAAAAAAATCAGATTTGTAAGTATTTGCAGGCATCTTTTCAAAGCTTGCAAATAGTACAACCTAGAAACATTGACTCTGCAATATTTTTGTTCAGCTTCACTTAAGGTTTCACATGATGACAAGCAATTACTTTCTGGATGCAAATGTTTTGAGATTTGTATATAAATATGAAAATGATGCATATTTCCGTAACTAACAATTTAAAAACATTCAGTGCCTTCAACTGTGCAAATTACAGTGCAAGTATTGATGGAAATTTTCTTCAGCATTGTCTAAGGCTTTAACTGCTGTAATGCAATTATTAATATTACATGGTTTTATTAGCATTAATATAAATATGGAAATATTGTATATCTTCATAATAGCTAACAAATAACTAATAATATCTCCAATGTATTGCATTAGATAAATACAGTAGCTGTCTATTTTAGGGTCACCAAACATGACATTTCACATTGTACCCCTCAATAGCATATACCTCACTCAGTTATAATAGTATGAATTTAAACATGAAATATGTTTAACAGTGACAATCAAGTAATATCTGCATTTTTAAGGCATCCTATGCAAGCAATTTTATTGCTATTTTGTTTTTCAGATTCAACTCTTTTATATGTTGTCTGCTGTTAAATGTTAAATTACTTGATTTAGAATGGCAACATCAAACAATGTCATGGCACCATTTGCAGCCATGGATATCACATGAAAATAATCAAAATGTTGCTTACAGGTGTAAATAAGATAAGCTGAGAGCTCACACATACAGTATTTCAAGAATTTTAGAGAGCTAAAATGTGTGTGAATATTAAACATTCAATGTAAAAGAAAGGCTATATTTGTGAAAATAGCACATTAAATGCCAACTTCCAAAAATAGAACCTCAAAGTTCCTTGTTAGAACTGCTAAGAATAAATAATGAACTGGCAATCAGCTTTGCTGTAATGTTTAAGAATTCAGGTGAACATATTCCAAGGCAGGGGACTATGTTTTAAATGTAACTAAAAATCCATGCCTAATCTTACAGAAAATCAACGTATAATGAAAGTTGAGCATGTATTGTGAGGAGAGTGAATAAATGGGAATGACATTTGTCATGAACTAACACATTTTTAAAGAGATGTGTGATGAACATACCTTACAAATAGGTTAGAAAACTCAGTATCACTGATGTTAGAGAAAGTGGAATGTCATCAGCTGTGATCTAGATTAAATATCTGGTTGACTCATCCAGAACATTTTCTCTACTTATACATTTTTCTGATTTGCAGGTGCTGTTGTTTGAGATAGTATTGGTTTAGTCAACACAATATATATCTTGACTTTGCTGTGTGTCGGTCTGAATTTGAGTTAGTCAGTAGACATCCTGATTTTGTGACAAACTACCTACAAACAGTATCTATTGGCTATTAGTATCAGTAATTCTAGACATTCTGACTGTTATTATACATTTATTTATTTATTTATTTTGCAGTCTCTCTGACTGCTAAACATCATCCCCCTGTGGCATATTCATTCCTCACTGGTGCAAAAGATCTCACCAGCCAAGCTGTTCCTCCATGAGGCAAGAGCTGATCATGGACCAATCAACCAGAGAAACATCAGTTTCCTAACTCCCTGAGTCAGTGTCCGTGGGATGTTAGCAGTTCCAGTCAGAGAGGTGCATGCAAGCTCCCCTAAATGTCTGCCCCCTTACCTATGTGGCTAGTCCATGGCAGCACCCATTTTTGAAACAGACTCTGTTGACTTCACCAACCACAGTCCTTATTGGTTGGCTCGCAAAGACCAACTCAAGCAATCTTCTCATCCATGATGGGCAAACCATAAGGCACTCACTTCTGATCCCCCCTCCATGCTTTTATCAGGTCTTGTGCCTGCTAGTTGAGTACTGGTTATCTGGGTTACAATTAGGGCTTTACCTCTCTGTGCCCCAGGAAGGAGTTTGTTCTTATACATATTTTACATATGTTATCCAAGCTATGCAGTACACTAAGGAAGATAGAATTAAAATCAGCTGTTTTCTTATAAATAGGTAGTTTTATCACGAAGGACCAGCTGATTGAAATCAAGAGTGCAGGGAAAGGAGGAAGAGTATTTTTTTTTCTCCATATTTCTAGAGAAACAGAATCTTTGTGCCCTCTCCATTTTAGTACAATCCCATGCTAAAAATGTTGAAAGGTAATTACTTTCTGATTCTGCCATAAGTGCAACTAGAACAATGTTGTTTTGACAAATTAAACAGGCCCTATTAAAAGCGCTGATGTGACCAGAGATCCCCTCAGTACTGACTATAAGAGTTATCATTTGTTTGAGCCCATATAACTGGACTAATGCTGATTTGTGTCATCTGTAGATGGTTTCCAATGGATATCAATCAAAATAACACAGCAACTAGTACACCACACTGAAAAAAGTTTATCCAGTTCAATCCTTTGCTAGTTGCCTTTTGTACAGACTCAGTATGTCCCACCTGTGCCTGTGTGGGGCTCCTCCGGGTACTTTACTTTGCTCTGACTTCCCAAAGACTTAGATGTGCAAGCTGTGTGGGAGTGTTTATGTGTGCATTCTGCACTAAACCTGTGCCCTACACAGAACTGTGTTCACTGTTTTGTGTCCACTTAATTCCAGGATAGGATGTTGAGTCCCTGATGCCCTGTAAATAATGAAGTGGTTTATTGGAAAATTAATGGCTAGATTTATTATCAATAAGGACAAAGTATGAGTTGGGATTTATGATACCCAGTCAAAGGCTTTATCAGAAATGGATTTATCTGTTCTAACTGGAATATATTTATGTTTGTTTGTTGTTTGCTTGTTTAAGTATGCATGAATCAATTTATTTGTTATTTGTTTACACTTGATAGGTGAGCTGGTCTGTTAACCTTTTTCAACCATAACCCAAGCTCAAATGACAAGCAAACAGTCAAAACAAAGAATATAAGCTGAAACAATCCATGTGTTGACAGAATACATGACATTCTGAAGATAAATGCAACAAAAGGTACACTATACATAGGTATAGGTAGAGATAAATGCAACAAAAGGTACACTATACATAGGTATAGGTAGAGATAAATGCAACAAAAGATACACTATACATAGGTATAGGTAGAGATAAATGCAACAAAAGGTACACTATACATAGGTATAGGTAGAGATAAATGCAACAAAAGGTACACTATACATAGGTATAGGTAGAGATAAATGCAACAAAAGGTACACTATACATAGGTATAGGTAGAGATAAATGCAACAAAAGGTACACTATACATAGGTATAGGTAGAGATAAATGCAACAAAGGTACACTATACATAGGTATAGGTAGAGATAAATGCAACAAAAGGTACACTATACATAGGTATAGGTAGAGATAAATGCAACAAAAGGTACACTATACATAGGTATAGGTAGAGATAAATGCAACAAAAGGTACACTATACATAGGTATAGGTAGAGTACATTGAAGACAGTAATTGTACAAGAAGAAATATATATGTAACTGTGTGCAATTTATACAATAAATGTCCAAATATCAATTCAGCTGCAAATATCAAAATGAAATGTATTAATATGTACAAGTTTTAAAGTGTGCCTATTTAAACTTTATCATAAAATCATGTGCATATGACATATTTGTGTAGCTATTCTATCAGTGTTTTTTTAAAGATTTCTAAGGCTGGCTGCTTTCCCAGTATATTTGGCAAGTGGTTCCACATGACAAGCAATGTTATGGAAAATGTTTTTTTCTTCCATAACTGTTTTGAAATTTGTCCAGGCTAACGTGATTTTCATCATGTATTTTCTGAGCATGTAGGTGTGCTCTTTATAATGAAATTTAACTCCCAGAGATGGGCAATAATTTAGCTTTATTATTTTGATCAGTAAAATTACTAAAAGAAGAGTACCCCTGCTTAGTAGTAGAAGGAATCCATGGTAGTGTGTGTGTGTGTGTGTGTGTGTGTGTGTGTGTGTGTGTGTGTGTGTGTGTGTGTGTGTGTGTGCACGTGCATGTGTGCATGCATACATGTGTGTGTGTGTGTGTGTGTGTGTGTGTGTGTGTGTGTGTGTGTGTGCGTTCAAATGTATCATACATAAGCAAGCAACAGAAAAAAATCCATATTGTTGATCCTTATATGAATCAACATGTGCTCATTTTAAGTAAAATACGGAAAATAAACTTCAGACAGAAAACTGGTAAGGTTGCCTTTTTACAATGATACAACTCCTATTGCTCATTACGTATATTGGCTCACTAATTATGGTACCCAGGAGGGGTGATTTCACAATCTCTGTTCATAAAAGATTATTAGTCTGATAGATTGTCTACTTTGCAGAGCTAAAGCCAAGCAGTTAATGCTATGAGCTATATTTTTCATGCTTCTAGCCATTAACATGAGCAATTTCCAGTCCAGTAGTATTTGACCAGACATATTTTGTATGATCCGGGATAATATTATTAAACTGTGAGTGGATTTTCCTACCCATAGCAGAGATAAGGGCTGAAACAGGACAAGGTGTATACTTCAAAAGAAAGGAAAATTATTTATTTTCCACTTTATCTTTTGCTACCATGCAGGGTATTAAACAATGACAGTATCACTGTTTATATGGAATTTAATGTAAGGAAAATATTTAACTTTACAAGTACAGCAGCAGTGTTATAGGGACAGTGCAAAGGTCACATACAAAGGATATTATTTTCTAGGTGATTTCTACCTCCTATGCTTTCAGCTGTCAAGAACCTCAAAAAACAGATATGCCTGTTACCTCTTTCCAAACATTTCTCCTGAGATCAGGGCAACAGCTCTCCAGAGGATGCTGTCACTGAGGCAGCCATGTGGGTACATTATGTCCCCACCATCACTCCTACACGTCAGCAATACCATGGAGGTGAAAGCCTCTACTACAAAGGTACAGAAAAGACGTACTCACAAGACCTAAACTCACTGACCTGTACATCTAATCCAATCATGACTAAGAGCACTCTAAGTTATATTAACTCCAACCTAACCCCTCCTCTTTGGAAGATGTATGCACTGCCATGCTAAAGGGAATCCTTTGCCACTATATTGATGTTTGCGTGCTCTTATGCATATGCACCCCATCCCAAGAACTATAATCACTGTTTTGGGATTTCAAGCCTATATCTCCCCTAATGATTGGCTTCATACAAATCAACCATTTCACCAAAGCACAGCTTGATTGGAATGACCACTACCCCCCCAAATGGGCAAGCAAGTCCTAACACTCATTTCTATTCCCTCACTGAGACCATTGAGCTGTAAAGCTGCTTCTCATATGTAAATTGTCATGTTATATTCAGGACTTTATCCCAGTGTACCAGACAGCTAGACCAATAAAATGACATTGAAAATGTACCAATTTGTTGACCAGGTAAACCAGCTAAGCAAACTGCCCTTTTCATGGGTGAACCAGTTAGCACTCACTGCTTAGGTGACTTACTCAGAGTCACACAGTAGGCAAATGAAGGTGGAATGAATCAATCTCTGTACAACTTGCATGAGAAGCAGCTGAATAAAAAGTCATATCTTTAGCCCTCTCTACTAACTGCCAGAAATGTTGCAGACAGGTTGGATAGGCAACATAATCGATGAAGAAAAAAATCAGCAAATGAGTTAATGCCAGCAAAGCAAAATTAGTTACATTGTTTATCCAATTGGTTGTGCAAGCTGGTGATGTGACTGTGGATGAGTCAGATGAGAACTGATAAGGCTACATGACTAGCTAGCTTAGGAACGTAGGTATGTTAAGGTAGATGAGGCCACTACTGATAATCTATTTTAGCTTCTTTGCCTCAGTAAGGAAGCCTGCCCTGTTCTTCATGGTCCCAGTAGAAGAGCGAGCACCTGTGGTAGCCAATAGAGCAGGCTGATGGTAAATTGGATTGTATTTGGTAGTAGGTGTATGATAAAAAGGACAGCAAAGGGACTGAAGTGCTCAGATGTTTAGTGGAAGAAAAGGGATGTATGCAGTTTTAAATGTTAATAAGATTACTAGAAGAAGCTGCATGTTATATGGTACAGTATTTAAAGATATTTTTAATTATTTCAGAGTATTATAACTGTAATACTATTAGTCATAAGTAATGAATTTGTACTATTTTTATCAGTAGTCTATTTTAGATTTATTTTGTCAGACATTGAGCATGATTATACAGTGAAATCCAGGAAAATATAACTTTGTTGAGCATTTTTCTAATATGAGAAAGATACATAATAAACTTTTGTTAATTATCTTTTATCACTGTTATATACTACCTAATCTCATGTTAGAATACAAGCAGCATTCAGCACAGACCAGGCAATGTAAATCAGCTTTAATAGGTGTAATGGATTTCATTTGGTTACACCTTTTTGTGTGTGTGTTGGGGGAGGGGTGCTCCAGCAATTGTGTGTTTGTGTGTATGTGTGTGTTAATAGAAAGTGTATTACAGCTTTTAAAGCCAGTACAAGATGAAAAATAACACTTACGTCTGGTTACTGCCTGTGAGGCAGGTTGTTTGTTACTGCTTTCAAAGATATAAAACATTTAGCACACCTGCACTTTTTTCTTTTCATCTTGTAAGTGCAGTGGAGCAGCCAAAGCAATATGTACTACACAGAACTATAGGTAGATATATGCCCTTGAAATGTATACAAGTATGTGACCTTTGTGTTTTGCCTGGATTTGCTCTTGAGGTGAATTCCTTCACATCTACTTTTTCAATATATAACACAATTCTCTATATTATGCCGAAAAATATTTTATTAAGAACTCATGTGAGGAGTATAAAGACCAAAACATTCCTTCAGACATCAGTTGCTGGAGGGTGGGGTAAAAGGAAGGCCGCCTCATGTACAAGCTGTTGGTGGGGCAGATGATGAAGTGCCAGATGGTTCTTGCAAACAGTTTATTGTGGTGACTTAACTAGTTGTGATTGTGATCTTGGCTTCTTAAATAAGAGTCACAGCTTGAAGTGAGAATGTTTGGCACTCTTTTACAGTGCTGATCATACTTCACAAACATATTGCACCCATAATGCTTTGATTGCTGTAAGGGAATGTCATAGGCATGCATATGAGTTGCCAGTCTGTCTCTGCTTGCAAGTCTGCAAGTAGTGTGATCTCTGAAATTGTTTGCAGACCTGCAAGTGAAGGTCAAATTAATACTTTCTGCACAGTGCTGATTATCCTTGTTGGTATGTGTATATGTGGATATATGATGATACATAATCATTCTTAGCATAGCAAAGAAAAGAAATCCAACTGTACCTCCACTTTGATTCTGTGTATCCTTCTACTGCTTTCCAGGGACTGCCTCTCCTGTAGTTGTCCTTATTTTATTTCTACTTGAATATCAGAAGGGCTGTGTAAAGGCTTACTGTCTCTTCTCTACTCCTATCTAAGTTGTTACAGAACACAGATAATACTTTATAACTAAATTAAACTGGAGACAGATGAAGGACTGTTATGGGATGTTCAGATTGAGGTGTTGCTTTAGTCAGCTCAGCTTGAACTAACAGTTTGGGTGCATGGAAGGAGAATCGTTGGAAGATGACTGGCTGTTATAGCCTTGCAGGGTATAACCCATATAGTTTAGGCTACTGGAGCACTGATCATTTGGGCACCCACTGTTATGGTAAGTTTGTTTACACAACTGTACTTTCCAAATCATGCCTTCTGTAAAAGGAACTGGACCATGTAACATCGCCAGACTTGCTAATGGTATGGTTGCTAGAAATGTCAGTTTGTATTTCAACAAAATTAAAAAAAAATGGAATTTGAAGTAGAATTCCAACTCCCATTTTTTTTGCTTGAGGGGTAATGGACACTCATAAAGTCTGTACATGTGGCAAAGCTTCCTACATCCTTTCTTCTTAATATAATTTCCTCCATGATTGCTGCACCTTGGGAAAGGAGCCTGCCCTTCATATTTACCAAATGCTGTTTCACAGTCAACATTGATCACTCTACCTTTATTCACAGCCAATGGGTGTTGCCTTCTCAAACATTTCCACAGTTCAACTTGATAACCTAAAATTCTGTATTTTATAAAAGCTGAGAAAAATAGTTAAAAAGTATGTGCAGCAACATTAGTATACCATAATTAACGTTTGCAGAGTTTTATCTCCATTCTTTTTTTTCTTTTTAGCACATTTGCTCAAGTAGTTGAATAATAGTAAATTGCTGGATATAACACAGGCAGTAAGTGACAAAGTAATGAGTCCACAGATGCTACTTAAAAAAATCAATCAAATAAATACATACATACATGTTATATTTTTATTTCTGCAAATATATCCCTTATTTTACAGCTCACATCTGTGATTGTGCTGTTGTTCTTCTCTGATTGTCTACTGATTGCTTTTATCAAGTTTATTGTTGTTGGAATAAATGAAATACAGATCTAAATAAATGTATACATCCTATCATTCTTTCCTAACAAAGTATACTGTCCATCTATTAGGGTATAGAAGATGAAAAATGAATGTTATAAGGCACACACCTATGTTAGCTACAATGAATAATTGCACAGTGCCTGCTGCATGAACATAGGTGTAGCTGGATTTACCTGCAACAAGAAAGAGTACCAATAAGTATGAAGATGAAATAGAGAAATATTACCTGTCACTGATAAATCCTGATGCACCTATAGTTGTACAGAGTGTAGTTTGCATTCTAAAATAACTCTGCTAATTCAAATGCTTTGTCAGTCACTTTTTTTTATAAAAATGTCCTGGGCACGTTACAAGTTCATCATACCACATATGCAAATTTGCAGACATGCTGTGACTTTTACAAAACAGCAGTTAACTTCAGTTTATATATGGCAATAGAGCAGAAGTCTGGATAGATTTCACCCTACAGATATTATTTCATACGCAGATAAGCCAGCCTATTGATAATACAGGGATGTTTTCTGCAATCAACAGACAATCAAAAGAAGAAAAAACAGTAAAATCACAGTTGGGAACTATAAAATAAGGGCACAATTACAGAAATAAAAATATAACATGCATGTGTTTATTTGATAGTTTGTATTGTTTGTTTTATGTTTTCATTTATTTCATTGAGTGGTCAGTTCATCAAACTGCAGCTTAGTTTGAAATACAGCCTCAAAAGTCAAACCCACCTCCGTAAACAGCACAATTAACAAAAAACTGAGGGTTATGCTACTCAAAGCCAGGAGTTTAAATCTCAAAATGCACGCGCTCAAAGCACTCCTCAGTATGGAAAACATCGACATCTGTGCAGTAACTGAAACCTGGTTCAAGGCTCCAGAGAGTACACCAGCACTTGCCGGGCTACAACTCATACCACACGTTTCGGCCACAGAACACTGACCAAAACCCAAAAGGAGGGGGTTTATCTATATTCATCAAGGATACCTACACCTCCAGGTTAGTGGCGCAGCATGCTACCTCTGAGATCATCCATGTGCAACTAACATCGGGCAAATCTGCAATGCAAATTGCAGCCTGCTACAGATCATGCTCCATGACCCAGGACCACCATTCCACCTTTCTGAAGACACTGGAAAACATGAAGGTCCTACTGAATACCCTGATATTGGGTGATTTCAATTACCCTACTATTTACTGGGAAAACTACTTGAGTACAAATTCCCAGGCCTAGCACTTCCTGGAATTCATCAACTCAAATGCCCTGGATCAGCTGGTAAACTCCCCTACCAGAGGTGAAAACATATTGGACCTGGTCATCACCAACATGGGCAACAGGTGTTCCACACCAGAGGTCAACCCGTCACTGGTTATATCAGACCATAAACTAATCACTCTGGATGCCCACACCCCACCACCACTCCCAACTAAGGAAACCACAGTAAAAAACTTTTCTAAAGCAAACTTCACCTTACTTAAGACAGAGGTGGTAAGTTTCACAGCCCCCACACTAAAGGATAATACTGCCCAAGATGCAGAAACCTTTACAAATGCACTCTGTGAGCACCTACAAGGATGCATGGATCATGCCTTCCCTAGCAAAACCAAGCCTCACTCCTCTAAGAGAAAGAAACCTGTTTGGTGGACCCCTGCAATAAACAGGCTATAAAATAGAAGGAGTAAACTAGTTCAGAAAAAAAGCAAATCCCAAGAAGGAAAGACATCCCTGATCAGTATCAGTAAGAAACTAAGGTCCCTCATGAAATCATCCAAGGCTAACTTTGAAAGAAAAATAGCCAAGGATTCAAAAGATAACCACAAAACCTTCTTTAGCTATGTCAAGAATGTAAGTGGCAACTCGCAGATTTGCACTGAACTAGTGCAAAATAACACA
Source organism: Protopterus annectens (assembly GCF_019279795.1). Taxonomy (NCBI): domain Eukaryota; kingdom Metazoa; phylum Chordata; order Ceratodontiformes; family Protopteridae; genus Protopterus; species Protopterus annectens. The sequence continues at coordinate 862,324,407 of NC_056726.1, forward strand.
AAATATACTGAACCTACTGATATTGCTAACATCCTGGCAGATAGATTCAGTGCAAACTTCACCCCCCTCTCACCCCCAAAAGGGCCCACAACAATACCAGAAACGTGTAGTGTCCTGGAAATCACAGACGCACAGGTGAAAACAGCCCTATCAAAAGCCAAAAACACAGAGTTAGTGGGACTTGATGGTGTCCCAGGTTGCATCTTGCATGAACTACAGAACGAACTAACCCCCCACCTAAACACGCTGTTCAACCTCAGCCTCTCCACATGCTACATGCCCATAGAATGGTGCACAACAACAGTTATTCCTCTCCACAAAGGAGGGGCCACAACTGACCCTTGTAACTATTACCCCATAAGCCTGACTAACCTGGTCTGCAAGGCTATGGAGCGCATCATCATGGAACTCATTAACAAAGACATTGGGAACCTCCAAACACTTGACCCGACCCAGTTCAGCTTTGTTAAGGGCAGATCATGCCTACTAAACCTGGTTGACTTCTTTAAGACAGTCACCAAGGCCATAGACGAGGGAAAAGGGGTTCACACAGCCTACCTTGACCTCGCCAAGGCTTTCAACACCATTCCCTACTCGGGTATTACAGAGAAACTCACCAGCCTGAACATAAACCCATACGTCATGAGATGGGTTGCCAACTGGCTTGCAGACAGAACTCACATGTTAAAAATAGTGGGCTCCAGGTCCAACTCTAAACCAGTCACAAGTGGTGTCCCACAAGGCTTGGTCCTGGGACCCCTACTGTTTGGCATATACTTCTCAGAAGTACAGGCAAGCACAAGAGGACTATGGCTAACCAAGTTCACTGATGACTGCAAACTGGGAGCCATAATTGACTCTCTGGCTGACACGGACATCCTCCAAAAGGGCCTTACTGAGATGGACACCTGGTGACAAAGTCATGGCCTCAAGCTAAATGCCAAAAAATGCATAGTCATCCCATTTGGGAAAAACAAAACACCCACAAATTACCACATAGTTGGCAGCCCCCTTAATACAGAAGAGGTAATAAGAGATCTGGGAACCCAGGTAGATAGTAATCTCTCCTTTGACAATCATATTGCCAAAGTAGTTAGAAAATCCTTCTATGTGGCCCATCTAATTACTAAAGGGTTCGCATCTAGAAATAAAAAGGTTATAGTGCTCCTCTACTCGTCACTCATTAGACCCATCATAGAGTACAATGCCCCATTTGGGATGTACCTCACAAGACACTTCCAACAGCTGGAAAGACCACAAAAGTACCTCAGCAAGAGGATTACTGGCTTCAAACATATGTCCTATGCAGCCCGACTGAAAAAACTACGGCAGTACTCAGTGGCATATCGCTTACTCAGAGGTGATCTCTGCCTGACTTACAAAGCCATGTCCAACTCAGAATTGATGGACATGCTCCACCTAAAGAAATCCAAGTCACTGTGAGCCACGCACTCTAGTGAGCTAAATCTTTCCACAACAATAAATAGAACATGCTGGAGGGAGATATTCCTGTCACAGAGACTCCCCATGCTTTGGAACAAAATTCCAAATTACATCAGGCACAGCCCCTCACTAACACTCTTCAAAAGAAACCTTGACGAGTGGATGGGTAACAGAAAATACACCCCTGGGATCACTTCATTGGCTCTGCTTGACAGAGGATCAGTTAATTAATCAACTGGGCAGTGAAAGCTGACACACCATGACTAGGCTTATAAATGCACTCGGGCAGATAACCTAGTACCTACCTACCTATGAACCATTAATTATATATATATATATATATATATATATATATATATATATATATATATATATAGTATTTATAAAATTATTAAGTTCAGTCTGATGAATATTCTGCTCAACAAACCTTGGTTCTTTAAGTTTGTCTAACTGCAGTTATATGTTTCATTACTCATTTGGACCATCTTCAGTCTAGTGAAATAAATGTCCGGTATTAATTTCTTGACTCACTTCTCTTTTATGCTTGACTGCCATTCATTATTTAATGGAAAGAGTATTCTCATATATACCCTGAGACCATAAACGAAATATGAAAACAAGAAAAATACAAATAAATTGCAGATAAATGGTTCGACACCTGCACTACTCCTGGTTTAATTGGTACTATTATACCTGTATGAATTTCTGTCATAACTCACGTAACACAGTATTATCACCACTATACCCTCCTGTACCATTTTAGTTCCTTTATTTTCCTTGTGACTCCTCAGGTCCTTTATTTCTTTGGGCTGCTCTAACTCTTTACCTTATCTTCATAGATTTTGAACAAATTTTCATTGGAACAAATATTCTTACATGAAACCTGACATAAACCTATCTGCTGATGATATTGCACAGCATAAATCACCCTATATTAACAAAAACATGTTTTATTCCTATACAACCTATGCAACTGTTATTTTTACTTTTTGCAAATGATGTAATTGATGTCAAGGATGCCTGAATAATGACAATGTTGCTCATGAATGGAACTGTAAAATATGAAGCAATGTAAATGATGTCCATAATGTCTGTATAATGTACCTTTTCTCCCTTGGCCTCCACTGAAAAAGGACAGTGGTCAGTCACACTTTCCCAGTAAACAAATGCTAATCAATAAATAAATATTAAACATCAAGGTATTCACTGTGAAACAAAAATACTTCTGGACATAAAGTGAAGCTGCAAGCAGGGTTGTGTAACTTCAAAGAAATATGCTATTTAGTGCATATACACTGTCGCACGTTTATATATTCTAATGTGTTATAGGTAAAGCATCCGATAAGAGTACCTGCAATATAGTGCAGTTCTTTTAAAATCAAATTTACTTTTTAGTAACTGCATTGTTATGAAATGGTGCATTTCTCCAGCCACTGTTGCTTTTTACTAAGTGTAAATATCCCAACTAAAAGCAAATCCTGATATATTTGTAGTCTATTGTGAATACTGCAGTAGTAAAATAAAGCTATTAATGTAATTTAGCACAGCTTATTGTATAAGATAACTTGTTTTAGACTGATTTACGGAGTGAAACTGACTGAATGTTCAGTTACAAATAAAATGAGAAGGACATAGCAGTAACAATATAAAGGCCTGTTAGTGCCTAAAGCAAAATATATGTACTACAGAGATTTTCAGGGTTTCATAAAAGAAATAAAAGGAATCTGTTTTTTTCAGTGAATCTGTCAAAACAAAGTTGGAGTCAAGAAATTTCATTTTCTGAAAAAGTGTTTCATATTTCTTATAATCTGGAGCTATGCATGTTTACACAAATACCTGCAGGTGGTACTATAACAGTGACAACGACATTTAAAATGAATGAGAGCAAATTGATGCTGCTTTAAGCCAGAAAACCATGTATACATTTAAAGTGAAATGCGTATCAAGCTTTCTATCTTGAATATGGTCATCTTTTTATTCCAGAAAGGCAAGCGTGTTAATCTTCTGAAGTGTCCGAGATATTTGTTATGCAGCAAGCACTTAACCATTCCTAGCTTTTCTGCTTTCACCGAGGACCCCATTGCTATCATGCTGTGATGCATGCCTTAATACTGAAATCATAATTCAGATTTATGCAAAGAATGGACATTGTTTATTAGCTGCTAGTAAAACTTTGACATTATATGTACTCACAACATGTTCACTGGCTCTCATTTGGATTTTGCAATTGCAGTTTTTAATCATCTTAATGCATTATATTTTCTCCAGAAGTTAAAACATACTTGATGTAGAAAAAAAATAAAATAAAGTCATTGGCTTAAAAATTAATATAGCATATAACTTAGAAGAGCTTAGCATTCAGACTTATCATAACATGAAAGTGACAGATCTAGCATAGTTTGTTATAGATTGCAGTTATACATTTAATTACTGTCAGTCACTTATACAGTAACTCTTTTTGGCCTCCATCTACTTTGGAACAACGTGTGCATATCAATGGCTAGATACAGATTTCTGTTTCCCCCTATTCTCTGTCGTAATATCAGTTGAGTTATAGTTTATTTCTCATAAGATGTTGACTCACGGTCAGCACATAAATGTGACGTTGCATGCTGTTTTGTATGAAATCATGATGCTTGACCCTCTAACAGTACCCACAAATTTATACACTTAATACAGATTAAAATTGTGAATCTTAAATTGTGCAGACAAATTTCTGCCCATCTACTCTTATGTCATGGTCTGAGCATTAGTATTTACAGGAATAGTTTGATTTGCCCTACTGAATAAAATATCAAAGAAACAATATGTATCTAGCATTAAGATTTCTTATACTCAAACAGTAGACGTAATTAATTCTTCATATAGCATATGTGAATGTTTTACTTGCATTACAGCAGAATTTTCAGCACAAACACTTTCTATAAACATGGAAAATTGCAATCACATCCCCTATTACAAATAGGGAAAAAATAGTCCAATGTCAGTTATAATTCAAATCTTGTTAATGTCAAATGTCAATTTCTCTTAATGACTGCTTACTACAGTTTACAGCTATTAAAGTGTTTTAAAAATTGCTGATGCCTATGGCTTTTTATAGAGCATGACTTATGTGGCTGATTTCAGGCTGGACTTTAGTTCATTAAAACACAGTCATAAAGTTAGCTATGATTTAAATGAATTTTTATCACCAAAGTTTAATGTAAAAATCTTGGCAGTTGCTGTGGTACAGAAATTTGTACAACTCTCAGCCTCAGGGAATTATGCATAGCTTCATATTCTTGAATTAGCCATCAATTCTTGCTTAAGGGTCTGGGCTTGTTATTAAAAAAGTGCACTGTTTTCACAGTGACAAACATTCACTGAAAGTTATAATAACATCAAGTTATTACCTGCTGAGTTATGTCAAGTTAGCTAGCAAGATAAAATGTTCTAGCTCAGCAATCCTTTAGTAGTAAGTCTCTCTCTCTCTCTCTCTCTATATATATATATATATATATATATATGTATGTATGCTTGAAATAGGATAGTATTTTTATACAATTCACTTGTTAGTTTTTACACATGTTCATGTCACTTCAGATGAATCAAAATAGCGGGCTTGAAAATATCTTTTTTGGAAATATACAACAGCATAGCATGTTGTCAAAGTAGTAAAATCCCAAGTGTGGTAATATTATTCACATTATTTAAATGAAATTTCTTTTGTGCACACTGAGTGATTTCTGACTTAATTTGGAACTGTTGCTAAAGCTACTATGCAAACACATTTTTCAATGTATAGTTTTGCTTAAGTGAGCCAAAGACATTTACTGACATTGCTTGATACTTGTAACATTTTTACTTTTGAACTGTAGGTATTTGAGCAACAATGATCTCAATTTATCTGGTTCATTGCCTTTCACATGGGACATCAACATTTCTTAGAGAAACTACTGATATGCAGTTTGCCAATCTCAAAATCAAGAATAATGTGTGTCACAATACAAGCAGTCATGAAGTTTGGACGAGTTGTTTTCATGAGTTTGTATTTACTGTATTTTGACATTTTGAAACAGTAACAAATATTTGCTATGTTATGACTCCATACTTGTTTTTAAGAGTACTTATAAGTAATAACCCAATTCTGAAAAGAGAATGAGTTTAGCATCACAAAGAAAAGTCATTTTATTTTCAGATTGCTGTTTGCCAAAACTGCCTATGTCTTACCTCATATATGTAGCACTTAAGTGTGCAGAATTTGCATTTAGACGTTTGGTTGTTGTAGTATGCTTACAACCTGGGGATCAGGTTTCATGGTATTTCTACAAATTATGTTCAACAGTACTATTTATTTCATTTAAATTACTCCTGATGCTTTTTGGAAAAAGATGACCTTTTCGTTTACTGCAGCATACTTCTCATATGAGGATGGTGGAAAAATGATCTGCTTGTAATCTGTAAAGCATGATTATAAGCTTTCTGTTTCAACACACAGTTCAGAATTTCTGCAATAAAATGCACATGAAGGAAAGTCATGGACTTACCATAATGTTAGATCTGGATGAACAGGTTCGACTTTGTCAGCAACAGGATGGAAACCAGGAGACTTAAGGTAGCTTGGCATCTGACACAATAGCAAGGTACTAGCCACTTCCATTTTATCTTTAATGTTCTGCAAGGTAGATTCCTTCTCAGATATTGGTTATGACATACTATAGCAGAGCAGCAGCAAATAAAACAAGAATAAAGCACTTATAGATCATGTCAGCAATGAGATGAGGAGAGGTTGGTGGAGGATCATATGTTGGTGAGTATGGACTTGCTTATCACAGTATGGTTAGAACACAGTTTTTGTATTTGGTTCAATAGGACCAATCCTTGACAGCAGCAGTATAGAATCACAAGCTTATCGTCCTGTGTGGTCACTTTCATAGTAGCACACTTGGGATAAAAGTGGACCTGAAAGAAAACTGAGATCTAGCATATAATGTATTTAGTGAAGCACATTTAGATGCCACTAGTAACCTACATAGAATAATGTGACCAATTATTTATTTATTTTTTTCATGCATTAAAGCTGTGGGCAGAAGTGAGCATGTGGACATACTTGGCAATATATGAAGTTTCCATGACCATTACTGGAAATGGAGTTGAAAAGTCCATGGCCATTATTGGAACTGGAGTAGAAGAGTCCATGGTCTTTACTGGAACTGGAGTAGTCATGCTTTTTTACAGAGAAAGTGACAGTCTGGGTGAGGCTTGCCAGATGAGTTGGCCAGGATGGTTCTTAAGGGGGTCAGATGTAGACACCTTTCCAAAAGAAGAGGAATGAACAGAGGAAACTACACTTACTGAAATGAAAATGGAATATGCCAGTCAATATGGACTTGTTTTTTTTGGTTTTCTGTATGCATTTTGGAATGAGGGTTTTTTTTTATTTTATTTATTTTACATTTGTTTACCAAGAATGTACTGGACCAATGATCCATTTTCAGTGGAAGCCCAGGGAGAAAAGCTCCATAGAAAGAATTTATATATTACATTTTTACAAGAAAGCATTTTTCAAAAGGAGAATTATCACAGACGAGAGAGGAAAAAAAGTTGTATTATTTACCAATACAAGCATATTTAAGATGATTAATTAATACATACTAGAATTGATAAATAAATATATATTCTATACATAAATGGGTCATAGAAGAAAAAAAAGTAGCAAGGAGCATAATACCTGTAATAGATTAATTGATAACTTGAGTAATATTCAACCTAGGAAGGAAAGAAGAGAAAGTTAGTTAAGAGGAGGTGGACCAGAGAAAAAATATCTCTAGAGCTAAGGGGTTAGAAGCTGACAGGCATGATTATGATTATTACACATGAACAGCATAATTGGCATAGAGATCTCATGATACATATAACTAATAAACATACTTGATGTTATGTACAAAAGGAAAGGATGAGAGGATGGATACTGGAAGTGTTATGTGATGTAACATTATGTACAGAAAGAAATCAGAAAAAAGGAAGGGGGGATTGGGTGAAGTAAGATAGAGACAGAATAGGACAGAGAGGCCTAATGTGGAAGTGTTAGACTTACTGTTAGATTTAGCATAGAGTTCTCATTTTATATATATATATATATATATATATATATATATATATATATATATATATATATATATATATATACACACACACACACACACACACACACACACACACACACACACACACACTGGTAAGCATACTACATGTTAAGTACAAAGAGGAAAGGGTAAGACGGGGATACTGGAAGTGTTATGGCATGTCGCATATAAAAGAAAAAAGGTATAGGAGGGAAACTGGATAAAGTAGCATAGAGACAGAATTGAAGAGAGGCCTGGTGGGGAAGTGTTAGAGGTAAGTAGACATTTTTTGGGAAAAAGTATAGGAATCCTCAGCAACATTTGTAGATATCAGCATCCATGAAGATTTTCTCTTAGATAGATGAAGGAAAAGAAGTTGCTGCCCTTGTGCTGGTTGGAGATGTAAAGAAGTTAAGAGTAAGGCTTCGTCCAGCAATGTATGATCTTTTACACTACAGCCAGACTGAGAGGCATTCATAAGGATATCAGCAATGAGGTTTGAACCTGTTCACTGGAGTATTGGATTCCACAGGAACCTGACTGCAAGTCAGAAAGTATTCTTTTGACATATCCCATTCCGATAATCTCATTGACTTCCAACAGAGTGGATACAAGTGAATTTCCCCATGCTTGCTTATATACTAAACCTTTGCTTATTTTAATTCCTGATGGTTAATTGAATAAGGGACTTCTTAAAAGCCTACAGTGGGAGCAATACTGCCCCAGACTTCAAAAAGCTGATTTACAGCCTGCACACTGTCTGTAATCTTACACCTTGGACAGTCTGGCTTTGACATTGTTTCTCTGCACTAGGGCAGAGCATCCATGGTGAATACCACTACAGGAATGGGGATTTAGAATGGACTACCCAGAGTTAAGTGTGGGGTCTGAAATTCCCACTGTAAATATAACACACCAGCACAGACAGTCTTGACTTGTACCATGACATATGTTTAATAGGAATCATGGACTTTCACAGACCATTGTAGAACTTTAACTTACAATCTCATGTAAGGTACCATGTATATAGTTGCTGCCATTGGCCCCAGTGTCATGAAACAATGTAATGCTGTCACTGTCTATGGCTTGGATAATTTGAAGCACTGAATTTTTTAACAAAAGTATCCTGTCCAAAGGAAGACAGGCTCTGCAGGACAGAGTGCCAATGAGCCTCCAATAAATGTTAACATTTGTGAGGGATCCAAATGGAATTTTGCAGTATTCCTTATAATATCCATAGACTGAAAATATGCATACACTGAAAGATATTGTGAGTCCCAAGCAGTGGCCAACATGTTCTGTACTGGAGCAGCTATGAGCCAGTTGTCCAAGTAAGGAAGCACATTTACCCCTTGGATCCTCTGAGTCACTGAAACTATGGGCATGTATTTGTTGAATAAAGAGTACTGATATGAGACCAGTTGGTGTAGAACTGGAAATGACTACTTTCTACAATAAAGTGCAGAAACATTTTGCACTTCTTCTCAATCTTAATGTGGAGATAGTTGTGTTTGAAGTCCAAAGAGTACATCCAGTTTCCTTCTGACAGTGAAGGAAGTTAGGTCTGCACTCTGACTATCCAAAATGTTTCTGTGGTAATTAATTCACTCATGCCACTGTTACTGAATATAGGCCTGAAGAACTCAAAAAGAACCTGGAGTAGTAAATTGATCCTTTCTAGTTTTATAATACCTTTTGTATTGCTCTTTTCCATATCCGCTTCAATGCTTCATTTGTTGCCAAATTGTTTTACTGAAGTAGGAGAATTGACAAGAGAAAAGGGCAGGGTTGGGACTGTGTGGAAAAGACTCCTATATGGGTATCACTATTCTTAACTTCTTATCCTACTCTAATGTCAGCCACACTTGCAAATGGAAGGGAAATTAACCCCAGCATGCTTACACAACGGGGCAGTAAAGGAAGGATACAAGAACTAAAATGTTGCCTCCAGAAGGAGATACATAGTATCCATGCTCTGCAATTTTTTTGCCTCTGTACTGTCAACTATTCCATAAGATATCATGGTCAAGCTCCTTCCAGATGTTTAGTTACTTTGTTGCTGTTAGCCAAATCAAAACTAGATGCTGGCACTTTTGCATCCTAGAAAGAAAACATTGCAGACTTTGCAACCTAACAATAAGCAGAGAGGGCTTTGATGTCTTTTCTCGTGTGCTTCAAATGATCTTTAAGTAATAGATTGAAATGAGCAGACTTACTGAAGACAGTATTAGTTAAGCTCTCCTTTGTGTCCTGGGCAAAGTCTGTCAGGTGCAACCAAGAATGATAATGTAGGGCTATGTTGGAATCCACTTCCTTAGCTGTGCCATTTGTGAAATTCAAAGCAGGTCACAGGATGAAACTAGAAACAGATGACATTGTTGTTTTTTGAGAGAGAGGTCAACACTTAAGCTGCCCATATGGTAAATCCTCAAATGAATGGGTCACTTGTTTAGCTAGCAATCACCAGAACCTTAAAATGTAAGAAAGATAGATTGCTACCCTGAAATGAAATGTGGAGAACATGGAAATGTTCTTCTGAAATCTGTACATAGTTATGGTCTCCCTAGGTGGTAGAGGGACAACAGCAAGTTTTACAGCCACAGCATCTATGGAAGCAGGTCTGGAATTCTCAGTTTAGTAGATGCTGTCTTTGTGAGCTTTAAGAATCTTGTCTGGTCTCCTTACAACTGTGGCCATAACAGACCATACCATTTTGGAAATAGGAGAGATCATTCATAATGCTTACTGGAAGATCCATAAGACTTCTTGCAAGATCTTTTGTGGAAGATTATTGTATTGTAGGCCAGCCTCTTTTTCTTACTTTCTTAAGAACTTCCCAAAATGTTGTGTCATCTGATAGATGGTGAAATTAGTGCCTGCTTCATCCTCAGTGCCTCACATAGGTGACTCCTGAGAACTTCAATTGTTCTTTCTTACACTAATTCTTCTTATGAGACCTAAATGTGATGAGAATAAGGGTGATAATGAACTGGTCCATATACCTTGGACTTATTCATTAAGAAGAGTTCCAGACAATCTGTCCCAATGATTGAAAAGGCAGATAGATGTCCAAAGGACCAAATACATGTATCTTTTTGAGAATGATGTCATAGCAGGAAAAGGCATGAGGTGTGGCATAGAATGAAAAGGCTATATCAATGGTGCTGCTACTGACACTGACACCATACTTGAGACTGTGAAAACTGGCCTCTTTTGCCCAAAGCCAAAGCTAGTAGAGGCCCACGATGACTGAAATTGCATTAAGTGTAACCTTACTCCCTACCTTTGACATCAGGACATAAGCTTTGTGGCACATGTAATAACTACATAGTACTATAGTATTTACTACTAGATTGGTAGGGGTTCTAATCTTGTAAAGGGTAAGTGTGTGTACTAGATAGGTAGGCGTTCTTATCTTGTAAAGGGCAAGTGTGTGTGTGTGTGTGTGTGTGTGTGTGTGTGTGTGTGTGTGTGTGTGTGTGTGTGTGTGTGTGTGTGTGTGTGTGCATGTGTGAATATACCCCCTTGTAACATTGTGTCTGTCCTACCTATCTGTGTGCAATGGTTATCTGCATGCTCCGTGGCTTGTGTGATGACTATGTAACACTATAGTACAAATAAATAGACAGTCAGGGGCTCTAATCTCAGTCCTGGCAAGTGTGTGTATTTCGAATCTCCAAGGCAATACCCATATTTGCTCTGAGTTACTGCACAATGGTACCTCCTATACTGAGCCAACAGATTTTGCCAACATACTGGCCAACAGATTCAGTGCCAACTTTACCCCTCTCTTCCTCCCTAAAGGAGCAATCTCAATACCAGAAGAATGCGAGGCACACAGCATTACTGCACCACAGGTTAAAGCTGCGTTGTCCAAGGCCAAGAATATAGCTTCAATGGGACCCAACAATATCCTTGACTGTGTTCTACATTTATTTATTTTTAATTTAATTTTATTTTTTTATTTATTTTATATTTGTTGACCGGGATCAGTAGAGTTCCGGGGAGATACGGTCCATGAGATTACTAAACTACTAACATACAGGTACTAGTTGTTATACAGTTAAATATTAGAAATTTTAAACAGTTCAGGAATCTTCACAGTTTGTACAAAAACATGTTACAAGCATTAGATAAGATATTTTAGACTTTATATACAAGACTTCATTAGTAACTAGAAAGTAATTGTTAAATAAATACATACTTCAAGTTTCAACAGTTCAGCAATGCTCACAGTTTAAACAATACTTGTTGCCTGCCATTAGGTAGGATGCTTTAGAATTATATGCAGAAGAATTTAACTAGGTATTTTAAATTATCTCTATTAGAATAAGATATGTTTTTGCCAAGGATAGGCCTTGATCTGAAAAGACACAGATACAGCAGACATTAGGTCTTAAGAGAGGGCATTTGGGATATAGTATGATATTAGTCTGGATTTGTATAGGGACATAACCAATGGTTTTAAGATAGAGTTTCAGATTGTGTTTAAAAAGTGTAAGTGAAGACAGTGATGTAAGTTCATGGGGGAGTTGGTTCCAATACTTCCCAACTGCATTTGAGAACAGAACATCTCCTGCCATGTTATTAGATTTACATGTTGATACTAGTAGTTAATTAGATGAGTGTAAAGTTGAAAGATTCTTATATTGGGTAATGAGACTAGCAAGTGTTGGGGTATTGGTAGGTTGGAAAAGGGTTTTGTGCACAATGGTGAGTTGTTTAAAGTGAATCTGATTCAGAAGCTCTAACTAGCCTAATTGTTTCAGGTTATGGCAGTGATGGGTCCTAAAGGAGGAAACAGTAGCAAATCTGGCAATGCTATTGTATTCTAGATCCCACACAATTTGGTTTTGTGAAAGGTGGATCATGCCTGCTCAACCTGGTTGACTTTTTTGAGTCAGTCACCAGAGCTGTGGATGAGGGTAAGGCATTTCATACAGCCTACCTTGATCTAGCCAAGGCCTTTGTTACTATTCCTCACTCAGGAATTATTGATAAACTCACCAAACTAGGCATCAACCCCTATATTGTTAGGTGGGTTGCAAATTGGCTCACAGATAGAACTCACAGTGTGAAATTAGTGAACTCCAAGTCAGACTGCCGACCAGTCACAAGTGGAGCCCCACAGAGATCGGTCCTGGGTCCTCTCCTGTTTGGCATATACTTCTCAGAAGACCAGGCCAACACAGAAGGACTCTGGCTGATCATGTTCACAGACGACTGCAAGGTGGGAGCTATTATTAACTCCCCAAGTGATGCAGACATCTTACAGAAAGGCCTCACTGAGACCAATGACTGGTGTCAAAACCATGGCCAAAGCTTAATTCCAAAAAATGCGTAGTCATCCCCTTTGGGAAAAACTCAGTTCCCACTAATTACCACATTGATAGGAGCCCACTGAACACTGAAGGCCTTATAAGAGATCTCGGGACACAGGATGACAGCAACCTCTCCTTTGACCACCATATTGCCACTGTGGTCAGAAAGTCCTTCTATGTGGCACATCTCATTAGCAAGAGTTTTGCATCCAGGAAGAAAGAGGCCATCATTTCTCTCTACTCTTTCCTCATTAGACCAATCATAGAGTATAATGCCCCATTTGGCATGTACCTCACTAGACACCTGCAGCAGCTGGAGAGGCCACAAAAGTACCTCACAAAGAGGATCCTAGGCATTAAACACATCCTACATGGACAGACTTAAAAAACTCTAGCTATTCTCTGTCTCTTATTGTCTACTAAGAGGCAATCTCTGCTTGCCTTACAAAGCCATGTCTGACCCAACTCTGTTAGAAATGCTACATCTAAAGAAATCCCAATCCCTCTACACCACATGCTCCAGAGACCTCAACCTCATTACCACAATCAACAGAACATGCTGGAGGGACAGGTTCATAACTCAGAGACTGCCCATGCTCTGGAATAGACTTCCCGTACATGTCAAGCAGAGCACCTCACTGGCCCTCTTCAAAATAAATCTTGATGAGTGTATGGGAAATAGAAAGTTCACCCCGGGGATCACTCTAGTGGCTCTACTTGATAGAGGCACTGGGAACTAATTTCAGGCGGCACAATGCCAGGGCAGTTCTATGGGCTAGGCTTGTAAAGGCTCCAGGGCCTTAGCCTAGTATACACCTATGAACCTATGAACCTCTATAGCCATTGAGCCTGGGACTGACTTTGAGATCCTCAACCCTAAAGATTAGAAAGATGGCTCCACTGACACTGGCATCAGAATAAGCAGAACTGTTGATAAGATCAAACCAAACAACAAGGCCTAATGAGATTTTTGTCACCAACACCTCCAATTTTGTGTTTGTTGACTTTAGTGTCAAAATCTGTGTTAGAGTAGTCTGCTTCAAATGCTTCTGTCTCTGTATAGCTGGCTTTGTGACATCAACTGATGTTGACATTGGTGACTGGTGGTTACACCCCAGCCTTATCAGTACTAGTGCCGGAATGAGGTTCAGTGAAGGCAGTTTCGTTCTTCTGGATGAAAAAGAAAGTCTTCACCTGTCTAGTACCAGAGGGTAGGAAGAAAAGAGTAATTTGTTGGGGCTTTAATAAATGGCTATGCCATCTTTTCTAAGCCAGTCTGAACTGGTGAAATGGAAGAAAATCTGAAATATTTTTTCATGATGGGGCGGAAGGAAAACTAGAAACAAAAGAATCTGTATATCTCAGAATCTGACAGAGAAGATAAACTGTCAGTTCAGACCAGTGTGGCAAGAGATTTATCAACAGTACATAACAAATATTTTAGGAAACAAATGCAAGAGAAATTATTGAAGTCAATTTTTTCTATTTTCATTTTTTTGCTGGTGACCTGAAGAAGAATCTCTTACCTTGTAAGTTTTATACATATTATTTCTTTTTCTGCCTTTATTATTGCATTCAAGGGAATCATTCTTAATAGCTATGGGCAAGCACTTGATGTCAGAGGAGTTGACCTGAACAAGCATTTGGGTATATAGGTTCATAGGTTTGTACGAGGCTAATGGCCCAGGAGCCTTTACAAGCCTAGCCCATAGGATTACCCTGGCATTGTGCCACCCGACCTTAGTTTCCAGTGCCTCTGTCGAGTAGAGCCACTGGAGTGATCCCCAGGGTGAATTTTCTATTTCCCATCCACTCATCAAGATTTCTCTTGAAGAGGGCCAGTGAGCTGCACATGTATGGGAAGTCTATTCCATAGCATGGGCAGTCTCTGGGTTATGAACCTGTCCCTCCAGCATGTTCTGTTGATTGTGGTAATGAAGTTGAGGTTTCTGGAGTGTGTGGTGCAGAGGGATTGGGATTTCTTTAGATGTAGCATGTCTAACAGAGCTGGGTCAGACATGGCTTTATAAGTCAATCAGAGATCATCTCTAAGCAGGTGATCTGAGACAGAGAATAGTTGGTTTTTTTGAGTCTGTTCATATAGGACAAGTGTTTAAGGCCTAGGATCCACTTTGTGAGGTACTTTTGTGGCCTCTCCAGTTTTTGCATTTGTCTAGTGAGGTACATGCCAAATGAGGCAGTGTACTCGATGATTGCCCTAATGATGGAAGAGTAGAGGGAGACAATGACCTCTTTCTTCCTGGATGCAAAATCCTTAGTAATGAGATGTGCCACATAGAAGGACTTTCTGACCACAGTGGCAGTGTAGTGGTCAAAAGAGAGGTTGCTGTCAACCTGTGTTCCCAGTCCTCTTAAAATGCCTTCTGTGCTCAGTGGACTACCGTTGATGTGGTAGTTCATAGGAGCTGGGTTTTTCCCAAAGGGGATGACGACACATGTTCTGGCATTGAGCTTAATGCCATGGTTCTGACACCAGTCAATGGTCTCAGTGAGGCCTTTCTGTAGGATGTCAACATCACTTGGGGAGTTAATAATGGCTCCCACCTTTCAATCCTCTGCAAATATTTGTCAGCCAGAGTCCCTTTGTGTTGGACTGGACATCTGAGAAGTAGATACCAAACAGGAGAGGACCCAGGACTGATCCTTGTGGGACTACACTCGTGACTGATTGGCAGTCTGACTTGGAGTCAGCTACTTTCACACTGTGGATTCTGTCTGTGAGCCAGTCTGCAACCCATCTAGTGATATAGAGATTTATGTCTAGCTTAGTGAGTTTTTTATGATTCCTGAGTGGGGAATGGCATCAAAGGCCTTGGCCAGATCAAGGTAGGCTGTATGAACCACCTTGCCTTCATCCACAGCTCTGAAGTTGACCAAGTTGAGCAGCCTTGATCTACCCTTCACAAAACCAAACTGTGTGGGATTCAGAGTTTGGAGATTCTCTATATCCTTGTTTATTAGGTCCATGATGATGCGTTCCATAGCTTTGCATATCAGACTTGTCAAGCTAATGGAGCGATAGTTCCCAGGGTCTGTAATCACTCCACCTTGTGGAGAGGGATGACTATAGCAGTGCACAGGTGAGGTGCCAGTTCACTCTATAGTTCATGTAGAACACAGCCAGTGATATTGTCAGGTCCCATAGAGGCTGTACTCTTGGCCTTGGACAGTGCTATTTTAACTTGTGCATAAGTAATACTGGGTGTCTGGTAATCTACTGGTATTGTGATTGGTCCTTTGGGGGAAGAGGGGAAAAGCTGGCACTGAATCTATCTGCCAGTATATTGGCAATATTTGTTGGCTCGGTATAGGAGGTACCATTGTGCAGTAGCTCAGAGCAAATCTGCCATGGAGGTTCTTTACATAACTATAGAAGGCGTTGTGGTTGTGTTTACTATCTGCTGTAATTCTGTTTTCATAAATAGCTTTCAAGGTTTTGATGAGGGATCTTAACTTTTTGTTGAGGCTGATAAGGGAGTTTTTCCAGTCTTGGGACTTCGCCTTATTCTGCATCAGTTTCCTATTTCTGTTGTAGAGTTTGTTTATGGCAGGGGACCACCAAATTGGCTTCCTTTTTTTGGAGAAGAGCGTCTTGGTTCTATTGGGTATGGTGAGATCCATGCATTTGTGTACATGTTCGTACAGTGTGCTGGTGTATGATTCGGCAGTCATGCAACTATTCTCCATTTGCATAGGTGCCGTGAAGTTAGCCACCTCTGTTCTTTGGAGCCCAAAGTTAGCTTTGGAGAAGTTTTTCATGGTGGTTACCTTTGTGGGGTGTTGGGGTGGGAGGGATGTGGATTTCCAAGGTGATTAGTTTGTTGTCGGATATAACCATGGAGGAGTTGACTATTGGTGTAGAGCAACAGTCGCCCATGTTAGTAATGACCAGGTCAAGGATGTTGCTACCTCTAGTGGGGGTAACAACGAGCTCAACCAGGGCATTGGAATTAATGAATTCTAGGAAACATTGGGCAAGTGTATTGGTACATGAGTAGTTTTCCCAGTTAAAGGAGGGGTAGTTGAAGTTGCCCAGTATGAGTGTGTTAGGTTGGACCCTAATATTCTCCAGGGTGCTTAGGAACATGGAGTGAGTGTCTTGGGACATGGTTGGGAACCTATAACAGGCTACAACCTGAATCGCTGCCTTACCCAATGTTAGCTGCACCTGAAGTATCTCTGATGGATTATGTTGGGCTACCAGTCTGGAGGTGTGCGCATCCTTTATGAATATTGGAACACCACCACCTTTGGAGCTTCGGTAGTACAGGGGTGCTTTCTGCTGCCTTGAACCAGGTCTCTGTTACAGCACAAATGTCAATGTTCTCCATTTTAAGGAGTGCTTCAAGCAAGTGTATTTTGAGATTTAGTCTTCTAGCGGTGAGCAGCATAACCCTCAGATTGTATTTGTTTGTAGCTGTTACAGTGGTAATTTGGTCTTTGGAACATCGCCTAAAAAGGCAGTATAGGGGTGGCAAGAGCCTTGGCCAGTATCCGGAAGCCCAAGGGTGACAGATGCAGGCCATCTCTGGTAAAGCATTGAGGTCTGTCAATCATGTCATCCCAGGCAGACAGATACTGGATCCCCTTAGAATGACACCAGAAACTTAGCCAATTGTTGAAATCAATCATTTTCTGCTTGTACTGTGGTATCATTCTGGGTGATGGTAGGATGGGGCTCAGGGATAGGGTCTTATCAGCCTGGGCTACATAATCCAAGAGCTCCTCCATGTCTCTTTTCATGTAGTCCAGGGAGGTACATCTCAGGTCATTCACACCCACATGTACAATGACAGAATCATATATGTACCTGCTGTTGAGGGACCTGAGTGCGTGTTCTATATGGTGGATCCTGGTTGATGCTCTTTGTTCCATTCTGGCCAAACTTAATTATTTTTGCCTCTCCTAAAGGACTGTAGGACTAAGTGATTTAAAAAATATAAAGTCAGAAGAGAAATGCTGGTTGATGCTCTTTGTTCCATCCTGACCAAACTTAATTATTGTTACCTCTCCTAAAGGACTGTAGGACTAAGTGATTTAAAAATATAAAGCCGGAAGAGAAATGCTGTCCTCTTAAGTGGCACTTACTAAGCAAGCGCTTGATTTGAGGAGAAATTATGTCCCCACATATACAAGTTTTTAAATGTTTACACTTCATAATTGACAGACTATTCAAAATAGCAAGAAATGCTACATAAATGTAGTACCAACTGTTGAAAAAAAAAAAAACCCAGAAATCAAAACTAAAACTAGTACAGTTTGACATGTCGATGGAAATTAATATATAGCTTGAATGTGTTAATGCATGTTCATCAGTTTTATTCAATGTTTCCCTTATGAATGGCAGCTGTGGACCTGGTTTTGCTTGTTTTATCAGTGTATGTATTGCACCTGTCTGTGCAATGCATGGGGTGCCACTGCAACTGAATCATCAGATGACTCCTCACCCAACTCCTCTTCTCCTGCTGGCCCAGGTGTCTCAAACATACTTCTCAACTGTATAGATTTTCCCAGAATGTCCAGATTGTTGCCTTATATTTTTGGTCCATTTTTATAAAATTGTGGCTTTCTGGCAAATTAGTGGCAAATCATTAAAGACTAAAGTTAGAAAACAACGACAGACACTTGAGTTTTAGACTTCATACCCGTCTGAAAATTCATTCTAATGCAAAACCTGTTGTTCTATCAACTTCCTAAGTTTATAAGAGCAATATTTCAAAATTGTCCCTATTTGTACCACTTTTTTATGGCATTGTCCAGATTTCTTATTCTAAGAAGTTGAGAGGTATGGTTTCAGACAGTACTGTAAAGTCTCAACACTGTATCTGTTTTCATGTCACCATATTGTGTAACATGGCAGAAAACATAACTATCTTACTGCAAATCTCAACTGTGTTGTGCAGTATGTCTCTTGATGTATCCAAGCAGTGAAAGTGAGCCTTCTTGAATCCAAAAACAAATTCAGTGATGTTCTATGTTTGTAACAAAACAGACACAGACTCTTGTCCAGATGAAAGCCACACTTATAAAATCATATATCTGACTATGAGTCCAACCAGAGATTAAAGTTATTAGATTAAAAGCATTCTTCAAAACATATAAAATACTTAATCAGAATCTGAATCATACAGCAAACACTTTTATTTAAAATTTGTACAGCAAACACTTATATTTAAAAGTTAATGCCTCATGCCTGTAACAGTGCAGTGCAGTGCTGTATGCCATCTCTGCTGTGCACTGGGGGTTATGTATTTGGAGCATCAGCAATGGCTTCAAGGGATAGCCTACATTACTTACAACATACATCAATAGATATTATTATGAGTGGCTTGCAGCCAGCAAATCATGGACTCTGTGGCTGTTACTGTGTGCATAATCCAACTAGTTGACCTTGCTGAAAGACACCCACAACAAAATCTTGGAAGTGATGATATTAACAAGATGTGGTAATCATGCAAAAAGCTTGAATGGCACACCGATGGATTGTATATAATACCTTGCATATTGCATTCCATCTAGCAGCATAAGTGGAAACCCATCCTGTTGATATATTGGATAACATATGAAATAGGTGAGGCCTTGATGGCAGAGTGGTCACAATCAATAGCCCCAAGAATCACAGAGAAATGGGTATTGTCAGAAATTGCCCCCATAGTGATGATTCTCTCCTTTGCCCTCCATGGCCACAATATATGCTCCTCCCAATGCTGCAACATCACACCAGAGATCTGGTGTAGAATTTGCAAATCTAATACCTGTGACTCTCTTAAGATGCCTTCTCATGGATTTTGAAAAAGATGGTTAATGCCACACAAAATAAGTTTACACTAGAATAGGCAATGAACACATTTTTCTTGATTTCATACTGGGGTGACACACATCAGCTAAGTAATGCCAGTATGGTGTCTTTGTTCATGTGGTAGTGATGGACAATGTCTTGATCATGCTGGAAATGGTATGTTAGTCACTTGTAGACCCCCCCCTGCAATGGAGAGAGTGAAGCTATGCAAAATCATGGGCACTAGCTCTAAAAGGTGGCTAACAGGACATGTTGTCCTGCTAATGCTGACACTAATAATTATGATAAACTCTCATTTTTTACCATTTTCTACATGGTGTCAGGCTGTCATGTCACCTGTCACCAGCTGTCTTGATTCAGTGCTACTTTTCTACCTTCCTTGACAGACATGTCTAACTGTTGCAGGTCTTCTCTCACACAGTCCATCCATCTCTCTGATGGATGCCCTAATCTCCTCTTGCCCTCTTCCTGTCTATCCCACATCTTCTGCACCAGATTGATTTCTGCTTTCTTATACATGTGCCCAAGCCACAGTAATTTGCTCTCTTTGACCCTGTCCACATTTGGAGCTACTTGAGTTTCTGATTTGATGTCCTCATTTCTTCATCTGTCCCAGAGTGTGCATCCTATCATCCATCTCTTGCATTTCAACTCTATGACCTCTAGGTCTCCCTAACTGCTCTGCCTTTACTGCCCAGGTTTCTGTACCATGCAGTAGTACCGGTTGCACCACTGTTTTGTACACCTTATTTTTCACCTTTGCATTATTCTGTCATACATTACACCTGAGACTCTATGCCAGTTGGCAGCAGCCTCTCTGATTCTAGCTTTGACCAATTCTTTAAGACTTCCCTTCTCCTCAAATTCCCCTACCAGTTAATGAAAAGCTATTAACCTGTTCCACTATTTTCCTTGTATCTCATTTCCCAGATTTTTCTGATTTCCTTCATTTTCTGCCATTACAACTGTCCCACATTCAGTTTCATTCAGTAATCATTGCTAGAGTCTCCTTGTGCCTGACTGAGAATTCTTCTCAAACAATTTGGAAATATAGAGCTGATAAGTATATTTTTTTGCACTCTAACTGTTCAGTGTTCTGTGCTGTCTTTATTTTTGCTTGACTGAATTATTTACATATTTGCTGACCGAGTTTTTTTTTCTGATCTGTGCTGAAATTTTTATTTCTCAGAGAATTAGTAGAGAATTTATTCCAGGGTGGAAAATCTGGTCTAACAGCTTTTGTGTTATCTGATTGTCTCAAGGCTTGGCTTTTGTCTTGCTGGTATAAAAATATTACCTATGTGTAAATTCCTGCATATGATTGTTAGAATCTCCTTGTGCCTGACTGAGAGTGCTTCTCAAACCATCTGGAAATATAGAGCTGATAAGTATATTTTTGCACACTTTATTCAGTGTTCTGCACTGTCTTTAAATTTGCTTGACTGAATTATTTATATATTTGCTGACTGAATTTTGTTTCTGGTCTGTACTGAAATTTTATTTTGTCCCACCATCCCACCCAACTGCTGTTGTGTTCTTAAAGTGGGTGGCTTTTGCAGTTGCCCACTGCTACTGTAAATTTGATCTGGGAAACTCCTCCCAGTGCCATCTCATTAGCTCATTCTACCTAATACAGAGATCATTTGGGAAGGCCAAACCCCTTATAACCTTAACCTTTATTATCTTTTGTCCCTGCTCTCTCCCTTTCCAGTAATAAAAATAAATAAATAAACAAAATAAAACAAATCAAAAAAGACACTTTATTCAGTTGCTTATATTTTTCTGTATCTGTGTTTCTTCCTACTACTCTGTTAATTTATCTTGCTTTTTCCTGCTACTTGTTGCTTGTTCTCTAAAGTGTTCAACTGCATCCTTTCTGTTGCATTTATTACTGCTTGTTTATAGCATGTCTAAATTATTAAGTATTATTCTAAGCTCTTAGTTTTGGTTTAAGCACTTGGGCTTTAGGCCCACCCTTAGCTCTCCCTGGCCTTTCTTCTTCAGATTCTGAGAAATATGGATGGACAATTTCCTACAGTTTCTCCTGCCAGTCTGTTTGATATGGGCATCCTGAGACAGTGTAGCAACTGCCTCATGTACATGGACAACTATCTACTACTACCACATACATCCATGCTCTCTTCAAGCCAGTATACCTGGCACTGAAAAGGTTGTCATCACAATCACTACACCTCAAACACCAACCACACACACAACACACACCCACATATGTGGAGGTCCTCCACATAAACATACCTAAACACAGGAGACATCCAAGGCAAAAACACAAGCAATCTCTACAGCCCTCAACACCACATACCATGCATTATCCACACACCTGTGTCTCACAGCCACTAAGGCTTTACCATAAACCTAACAGATTAGTCATAGGATACTCCACTGTGAGACATGCAGATGTGCCTCTCATCAGGCTGGATAAGGAGAAAGTCAAGGTTAGTTGTATGCCAGGTGCCAGAATCCAGCATATCATATACTCACTCAAGTCTCTCAACAACAGGTACTGCTATGACTCTGTCATAGTCCATGTTGGCAAGAATGACTTGAAACATACCTCTCTGGACTATATGAAGAGAGACATGATTGAGCTCACTGATTAAATGTCCCAGGCAGGTATGTCCCTAGCCTTCAGCAGTATTCTGCCATTACCCAGAATGATGCCTCAATTCAAACAGAAAATGATTGACTTTAACAATTGTCTTAGTTTCTGATGTCATTCCAGGGGGATCCAGTACCTAACAACTTGGGAAGATATGATCGACAGACCATACTGCTTTGCCAGAGATGGCCTGCATCTGTCTCACCTGGGATTCAGGCTTCTGGCAAATGCTCTTGCCTCCCCCATACTGTCTTTTTTAGGAAAAGTCCTTAGGTTGATAAAACCAACATAACAATTTCAACAAAATGCAAATTAAAGGTCATGCTGCTAAACAGTAGGAGCTTAAACATGAAACTGCACTCATTGCAAGCATTCCTAACCCTGGAAAATTCTGACATCTATGCAGTCACAGAAACCTGGTTCAAAGCTGCAGAGAGCACCCTAGCCTTACCTGGTTACTCATCCTATCATACATTCAGACCCCAAACTGTGGGCAGTAAAGCCAAAGAAGGTGGAGTTTCAATATACATTAAAGACATACACACCTCCAGGCTAGTCAAGCAGTATGATGGACAGGAGACACTCCAGGTGCAGTTAACTATTGACAAGACCCCTATTCAAATCATAGGTAGCTACTGATCTCCCAAATCTGACTCAAGATGCCCAATTTGCCTATTTTTACCTGTTCAAATCTATCAAGATTCAACCCTTTACCCTGATCCTAGGTGACCTTAATTTCTCAAACATAGATTGGAAGAAGTAAATGCCCAGAGATTCCTTAAATTTTTCAATGAAATGCCTTGGAATAGCTAGTCGATACCCCCACAAGATATGATAATATCTTGGACTTGGTATTAACCAACATGAGTAACCACTACAACATCCCTATAGTATCATCCTCCCTAGTAAGACCCAACAATAAAGCAGTCACTTTTGAAGTCAACATCTCCTCCAACCCGCCTCTAGCTAGGATCAGACATAAAAACTTCTCCAAAGCTGATTACAACCTCCTGAGGGATGGTATAAACTGTTCACAGCCCCCTCCCCCTCTGTAGGAACTGGCACTAATATCCAAAACTACACGAAAGCACTATATGAGTAGTTATATAGATGCATGGAATCAGGAATACCTGACAGGAGTAAACCTGTCTGGTGGACATCTGCAATAAATAAACTCTATAACAAAAGGAAAAAATTACTGTCCAAGGCCAAGAAGGAGCAGGTGCCGAATTGGAAGCAATGTCTCCTTAGCTTAAACAAGCAAATAAGAGCACTAGTGAAATCTTTCAAAGCAAACTTTGAGTCCAAATTGCCCGCATCTACTAGAGACAATCATAAGGCCTTCTTCACATATGTCTGCAACCTCAAAGAACTCAGCCATCTCTTTTCAGAACTGGTGGTCAAGGATACCACATATACAAATGCGTAGATATAGCAAACGTGCTGGCTGACAGATTCAGCGAAAACTTCACCCCTCTGTCCCCCATCAGTAAATCAGGATTTCCCCAGTTCCTGTACCCCTTCCCCTTATATCTAGGGAAAAGGTCATCACTGCTCTCTCAAAGGCACAAAATACATCCTCCTTGGGACCTGATAACATACCAGGCTGCATCCTACATGAACTCAGGCAGGAACTTGCAACACCATTAGGTGTCCTATTCAACCAAAGTCTGAGTACCGGCCTTCATCCCAGCTGAGTGGAGAACAGCCACTGTCATTCGTTTACAAAAAGGTTGAGCTGCCACCGATCCAGGAAATTATAAACCCATCAACCTAACTAGCCTGATCTGCAAGGCCAGGGAATGGATTATCATGGACCTCATTAACAAGGACACTGGCAACCTCCAAACACTCGCTCCCACAAAGTCTGGCTTCATCAAAGGGAGGTCATGTCTGCTAAATTTGGTTGACTCCTTTGAGACAGTCAGCAAAGCCATGGACGAGGGAAAGACGGTGCACACCACCTACCTTGACCTGGCCAAAGCCTTTGATGCTATTCCCCACTCGGACATAGTAGATAAACTCTCTCAGCTAGGCATCAATCCATATTTTACCAGATGGGTAGCAAACTGGCTCACTGATAGAACCCATCTAGTCAAAATAGGGGAAGCTAGCTCAAGCAGTAGACCCATAACAAGCAGCATACCCCAGGGTTTGGTCTTGGGGCCTCTGTTATTTGGGATATACTTTTCTGAGCTGCAGGCCAAAACCAGTGGGCTATGGTTGTCCAGGTTTGCAGATGACTGCAAGCTGGGTGCTGTCATCAATTCCACTAGTGATGTGGACATCCTACAAGAGGGTCTCACTTAGACAAATGATTTGGTACCAGAAACATGGCCTCAAGATGAATAGCCAAAAATGCATCATCACACCCTTTGGGGAGAGTGACATCCCTACAATTATCACATTAATAACAATGTTCTAAGCACACAATCAGTCATAAGGAATTTGGGCACCCATGTTGATAGCAACCTGACTTTTGACCACCATGTTGCTTCCATTCTACAGAAAGCCTTCTATATGGCCCACTTCATAAGTAAGGGTATCTCATCCAGGGACAAAGAGGTCATAGCATCCCTGTATTCTTCCCTTATAAGGTCCATTATTGAGTATAGTGCCCCTTTTGGCATGTACCTCGCACAGCACATGCAGCAGCTGGAGAGACCACAGAGGTTCCTCACCAGGAGAATCCAGGGCCTCAAACATCTACCATACACAGATAGGCTAAAAATCGCTGTCCCTCTACTCAGTTTCATACAGACTCCTCAAAGATCACCTCTGTCTGGCATACAAGGTGATCACGGACCCCACCTTGATGGGACTTTTGCATATCCGCAAGTCAATCTCCACTTGAGTAACTCACACGAGTGGCCTCAACCTGGTCTGTGACATCAACAAGGCTTGTTGTTGGGACAGATTTGTGTCCTAGAGTCTCACCCATCTATGGAAAATACTCATTCTCCACATTAAGCAGAGTACCTCTTTACTTGTTATTAAGTGCAACCTGGATAACTGGATGGGAAACAGAAAATATACACAAAGAGTTCCACCCGTGTCCCTGCTGGACAGGGGCATCAGGTGCTGACTTGTCTAAACATGGGCTAAACTCTTGGCTAGGCTTATAAGGGCCTCAGGGCCAATAACTTAGTAACCTCCTATGATCCTATGACCTCCTATGATCCTAAGCCTTTAGTTTTGCATTCCATTCCACTATCCTTTGCTGAAGTTCTTGCACAGAGTCTACCGCAATGCCACATCAGCTGTACACAGCAACTTTATTGATCTCTCCTCTTCGACCTGTTTATCAATGTAGTCCATCACCAGGATGAACAGCAGTGAGCAGAGAGCTGAACCCTAATGCACCTTCACTCTAACAAAGGCATCTCTATGAGTCTGAGCACTGTTTGTACTTGTGTCATTGGGCTTTGTATATAGCCTGCACTAATTCTGCCAATGTTTCTGAGACTTCCAACTATTGTAATACTGCCCAAATTAGGTTTCAGGGACATTGCCATATGCTTTTTCATGAGTCCAGAAATTCCTGGGTGGACATTTTCCTTTTCTCTAGCATCTTCTCAAATATCTGTCTCACTGCAAACATTGGGTTGGTCATGCTACATCCAGACCTTTATCTTAACTGCTCATCACTCAACTTACTATCTACTACTCTGAGTATTCATTTATCAGTCACCCTTTCCAGAACTTTCATGCAGTGTGACAGGAGTGTGATACCTCTGTACTACACACAGTTGTGAATGTCCCCTTTGTTCTTGTACGTAGGTACTAGTATGCTTATTTTCCAGTCTTCTGGGATATGTCTTACTCTCCATAGTGCTATGAGTATCCTCAGGAGCCATTTCTAATCTAACTCATCCAACATCTTGATCATATCTGCTGTGGCCTCATCTGAGCCCACTGCTTTTCCTAATTTCATTTTCCATAGTACTGTTCTTACTTTGTCTAGATTTGACTCCTCTGCTTCTTCTTTCATTATAGACTGTGTGTGGGGCAGTACAGCTTCTGTGGGATTTATTCATTCAAAAGCTTTTGGATGTACTGCTTCCATTTATCTTTGATGTTCTGTGGAATGTTGAGTAGATTGGTCTGACATCTCCCATGAATGGTACCTGATTACTATATTCTTTATCTTTCTTTCTTTTCCTTGCAACTTAATAGACTTTCTTTGTGCCATTTCCTGAGTCACTTTCCAGAAGCTGGTTCTGTGCCTCTGATGCATTGTTCCTTTTCTATTACAACTGCCCTCTTTTCCTAATTGATAGCCTACCAGTTTTCATGTTTAGCCTGGTCTGCCTTTTCTATCTCCCATACTCCTCCCATTCTTTGACTTCTGGACTTTGTCATTCCAACACCAGCTTTTTTATGTACCCTATTTCCATACCTGTCTTGGCCACATAGCTGTTCTATCACCTTCAAAGAATGCTGTTTAAGGCACTCTCACAGTTTCATAGGTTCATAGGTTGGTACTAGGCTATCGGGCTGGTTGGTACTAGGCTTTTCATCATATCCATCTATTTCCTCTTCTTCCTGAGGTGCTAGAGTCCTGAATATTTACTTGAATTCATGTGCTTTTTCTGCAGACAGCTTCCAGGTTTTCATCCTAGCTCACCTTAGATCTTTTTTCTGATCACTGTTTGTAGCTGATTATGGCAACCTCCTGTTTATGCTGTGTGTAACTGTTTCACTAGGGGTGACTTTGCAATCACTGATTCTACCTCATTGCCCTTTCCTTGCTAGGAGGGACTGAGCTGAATGTTGGCCAGTCTTGTATGTGGTCTTGTGAATGTCTTTTGCTGAACCATGTGTTGGCCACCTTCATGAATTTGCCGGAAATTAGTCTAAAATGTCCTCTCCTTTATTCCTGTTGCATCACCTATGTGGAACCAGGCACTTCTCATACCTTGTTCTGTCTGTCCCTATATGTACAATCAGGTCCCCTACTATCGACACCAACTCATGTTGTCCTTCTTTATCCAGTAAGTCTTGCAACTGCTGCCTGAATGTTCTCTTTCCCTCACTACCACAACCCTGCTGTGGGGCATAGGTTGAGAATATGAACACCGCCCTATCTTTACACTAGAGTCTGTCTGTCATGAGTCTGTCATTAATTCTGATGATATCCATCATTGTCTTCTGAAACTATTCCCTTACCACAATTCCCACACCATCTGTACCCTATCCTCCTCCTGAGTAGTAGACTCTGGCTCCCAATCCAAGTAGCTTTGCTGCACTGCCCTTCCAACTTGCCTTCTGGATACATAGAATGCTACTACTACTACTCCTCTGGCATCATTTTGCAATTGAAGCTCCTGTGCACTGAAAATTCCTGGGGTTAGAATAGATCATCACAGCACCTCAGAGTTCATAGGTTCATAGGTTCATAGGTAGGTACTAGGCTATTGGCCCTAGGGCATATGTAAGCCTAGCCAAACGGTACCCTGGCTTTTGCCACCCAAGAAAATTATTTTCCTGTGCCCATCAAGCAGAGCCACAGAAGTGATCCCCGGGGTGAATTTCCTATCTCCAATCCAATCATCAAGATTTTTTTTTGAAGAGTGCTAATGAGGAGTGTTAGTGTTTTCCATTTCTGAATTTCCCTGTCATGTTTGATTCCATCATTTGCATATGCAACAACTCTTATTAGCATGCTTGCTCATTTGCATTTCATTTTGCTGTCATTTTCATAGTGTGGTTAAGCTTTTGAATTATTCTTTCTTCGTGCATCACCATTCATCATGCCATTCTACGTAACACTGTGTTTGTGAATACATACAAGCAGTACACATTAAAATGGCAGGTTACTAAAACAATGACAACAATAGTTTTCCTGAAAATACTCCATCATTCTTTTAAAGTATAGTTCTTTGTCTGGATTAGTGGGCACATATTTAAAACTTCATTAGGTAATGCAATTGAAACACAGATATGTGTGCCATTTTAAAAAAGAATCAAACATTTGACCACAAAAAAACCTCCTGTGCTTATCTTTGATTTCTATACACTTGCAGATTAACAGTATTTAGTTAATATCATTATGATAAACCTAAACACAAAACTAGCTACTTTTTTGTTTTACATCAATGATAATTTCACAAGATTTTCTTTGCATAATGTGCAGTTATTAGTAGTATGACACTTAAATTAGTAATACATTTTAAGGACTGCGTGACAAACCAGTAACATGTAAACACTGAAAAATCAATACAAGCAGTCTGCTACATCTCTGGCTACATCTCCGAGTGCCTGCTTCTCAGTGGCAAAGCATATCAGGGTGGAACCACATTAGGCTATCAGACAGATACCAATACTGCAAACTTCTATGTTAGATGCGTGTCAGATCAAAACACGTATGCCTGGTTCAATCATGCATCAGTGTTCTTAAAGGGGCCATTGCACCATCTAAGAGGTTCTCCTTAATGTCAATATGCAAGAAAATAAGGAAACGTCTGCTCTCCCTGGCAAGCCATGCAGGGGCCCTGTGGTTGTCACTGGTGAAAGCAGCCATGATCTCTAAGTAGATCTAGTCATACAGTAGTATGTCAAACCTGTGCACAAACACATTATTGAATCCAATGCTGCACAACAAAACACTGTACCATCTAGTCCCACTGAGCAAATTTAGCAGCAATGGGCTGATGGTCATGCATGGACATTACATTCCTCATGCTAAACAGTATGTACCTGTCTTGTGCCAGAAGGCATGGAAAGATCATTGTGCAAACCAAGTTATTTCTAGACTTCTGCAATAAGTGATCTTATTAGCATTCCAGCCATAATAGCTCAACATAAACCAACATTACCATCTTGTGCAAGGCCACTATAAAGCTTTTAAACTGAATTCATAAGAATAATGTTGAAAGTGCTGTGAATGTAGACCCTTACAGAGGGAAAATAGACACCTCAGCTTGTAATGTATCTGCTGTTTCCCTTTGATGACCATGGTATATATCAAGGAGGAGACATGGTCGCTGTGTAGTATGTGTGACACATATGCAAGGGTGGCCCACATATGAGTATTTATTTATGTTATTTATTTATTTATTTAACTTTAGTTTACCGGGAAAGTCCAACTTGGAACAAAGCCAGTTTTCAGTGGGGGCCCGGGGAGAAATGCTTCAGACGTATGTCTTTGTAACTGTGTAAACTGTGTAATGTAAGTGCAATTCCACATCAAATATGGTATAAAAAGTGATATCAAAAAAACACCCGATCATGTGAAAGCATGCTCCTTTCTGTATGTACCTGACCAGACATCTGCAGCAACTGGAGAGACCTCAGAGGTTTCTCACCAAGAAAATTCAGGGTCTACAACACATGACCTACACGGACAGACTGAAGGCCCTATCACTTTACTCAGTATCGTATAGACTGATTAGAGGCAACTTGTGCTTGGCCTACAGAACAGTTTTAGACCCTGCCTTGATGAAGCTACTGCACATCCACAAATCCAATGCAACAATATTCACTCACTCTAGCAACCTTAACATAGCCTGCAATATTAACAGGACATGCTGGAGAGACAGATATGTCTCCTTCAGGTTGCCACTCCTCTGGAACAAACTCCCAATTCATGTAAAACAGACCTCCTCAATGATCCTGCTTAAGCATAACCTGGACAATTGGATGGGAAACCACAAATTTTCACTGGGTGTTTCACTTACGTCCCTCTTAGACAGGGGCAGCCAGTGCTGATCTTAGATTTGCATGCAAACATAGACTATATATCTTGGTCCATAAGGGAAAAAGGGCATAACATGGCTATGCTTGTAGAGGCCTTAGGGCCAATAGCCAAGTAACCTCCTATGATCCTATGATCCTATGTAGATTTTGTGTCAACCACACCCCCACACATCACACACAGGGCCACCAAATAACCTCTTGGCACAGATGGTTATGCTTGTGCTGACGGAATGAATATGATAGATTTGCTTATACATGGTACGTGGCTGCCATGGCCCTACATACTTGTAGGCTACAGTATCATATACAGGGGGATGAATTTGGTAATATAGGTGATATCCAGGTAAAGACATCTGGGTAGACCATGGACAGTAACACATTTGTTGTATAGTTAAGTGTATATACCCAATGATGACATATTTCATGTGCAGGTGAATAGGCACAAGTACTACCTCCAGGGGGAAGTTCATAAACCAGGGAAATAATGTGATACGAGAGATCCGCTGTATGCATTGCATGTGCATTTCAGCAAATGGGGATGAGACCAGCATGCTAGGGATGAGATCCGGCAGGGCACAGGAGTGTGATGTGAAAGCCATGAGAGGCGATAATAGGTACCAACTACAGGCATGAAGGAAAGACAGAGATTTGCACTCCTGTGCAAAACAGAAGGCGGGAGACATCATTATGGCATGAACTATTGCAGTGGTCAGCTCTCAACACTGAAGCAGCTAATAGAGGTTGGAATGCTTTGGTGTCACTTGTTGGACAGGAAAAATGCCCCCTCATATTAGATGATGGCTTGAATGTGGGTCGATACCTAGTACTTATTGTCAGCGTGCCAATAGCTGAGTTACAAAGTTAGTACTGATCATATTACTATAGTATGACATATATACATGCATAAAGTGGATTGGATATGACTGTTGGTGACCTATACCTCTGACCTGATGAAGCCACTAACCTGTAAACACAATGTCTTGAATAATGGAGTATGCATTACAGAAAGTTCTATAGCAATATATACCATTTGTTCATGTATGTATGCCACAAGAGGATTGTATACTTGTAAGACTGTGGGCTAATACTGATGTTATATATCTCATACATTCACAGATTACATTGGCAGTGATTTCACCACAGTGAATAGAGAACTGATATAAACAGGCTTAGAGTGGCTGAGGATGATGTTAACATGCACATGGCATGGCCTGATCACAGAGTGTCACTATCTGCAGCACACTTTGGAAGGATCAAAGCACCTACTGTACATTCACTTGTTCAGAGGCTCTTGTGAAAGTTACTACTCTGCTCATGGCCTAGATGGTGCCTGGCACACCAGCTGCTGGAGAAAGACCTGCATTAAGTCTTCCAGTATCCCTGACATATACAGATTATGATATGCATACTGCTTCTGAAATTGGCATACCCACAATTGGTGATAAACATGGGGGATTCCAAAGCCACTATGATTACCATACTCTTCCTAATATGAGCTCAGTTCTTGGAATTAAGCAGCAGATGTGCATGCCTGTGATTCAGGCATAACCAGTTGCTATTCACATTGTTGTGAAGCTGGTAATGGTGCTCTGTGACATGCTGAAAGACATGCCCCAACTGCACAGTGAGCTGGAATGTCAATACTGTGAGACAATAAGGTTCCTGCTGTTGAAAGTTGCATCTTTCAGGGCATCGATATGACATCTTTCATCTACTCATCTATTACAATGTTATATCATGACATCAATGAATTCTTTAAGCACTGATGAGGTTTAGGCCTGTGGTACACCTAGCATGTTCTCTTAAGTTGCAGGGAGGTACCTGTAGCTAGGGCAATCAGTGCTACACCTATTTCTGTGTCCACAAGAATGAACACATATAATTAATTGGGGGACATTGCTAGTCTAGTATGCAACCATCATGTCATGTGTGACTACCATTAACTCAACAGTATTAATGCAAAACAGCATCAGTCAAAAAATCATCAGAGCATGCCAGTTTTGGCATTTTTACCTTCATCAGTGCATTAACGTATACAGTAGTCACAGTGATTTCAGAACATCTTAGTGATATTAGGTGTGCCTGTACACCTAATGCCTTATATAGACATACTCTCAAACACAATGCAGCTAGATTTAATTTTGTTATTATTGATAAAAGTATGTTAACTAGAAGTAATTAATTAGGATGGCATTCTATATTAGATAAAAAGAAAAACATTGAATAATTAGGCTGGGGGGGCTGTTTTCTCCAGGGTTGAATGATCATTTGTAAGACAACCAATCAACATGTTGGGCTAAATTTGTTGTGACTACTGTGTAAGTTAATGCACTGATGAATGGTAGTCACACAAGAAGAAAAGAATAATAGAATTCAAAACTGATGATTGTATGCTGGCCATTCTTTTGGTTTGGTTTACTGGAGTTTTGGGCTGTGCATCTTGCCATACTTGCATGGATTTCCTGTTTATATTTTGGACATTCATAGTCTCCCATCTATACTGGGTGATACGACTGAGCTTCTCCATGTCTAATTGGATATATGCTTAGTAAGAACCTGTAAACCTCTACATACGCCATGATTCTGCTACCGGGCAGCTTGGACTAAGTCCTTGATGACTCTCAAGAGATCAGTTATCTGCTTATTCTACAGCTGCTGGTATGTGTGTCACTGTATGCACTGTCTGCATTGGTGTGGGTGTCTGCAGTGCTTAACACTGCCAGCACTGTTTCCATCAATTAATGCCAGCACATGTAGGTTAACTACTGCTGCTGTTGTGTATATTTTGGCTCCTGTCATGTAGCTCAAAAGTCACAGCATTCAAATCACGTGAACATGTTTGTTGTGCATTACAATGTTTTATTCATATGAGAATCATTCAACCATGCTGATCTCCTGGATTTGCATTTTCCATGTTTCTTATTTGCATGGAGTTTCCCATTTCCTTGTGCTCACTTACATGTGTTCTATATCACCCAAGTTTGAACATTCAAGCTTTAATGCAAATTGTGTCCTTGGATTGCCTGTGCTATGTGTATGACCAGTACCAGCAATATTTTGTGTTATGCACTGTAAAAAAAAAAACATGCATTATACTAGGTACTAACTCCAACATTATTGCAATTAAGATTAATTCAAAAATACCCTAAGGTATTGTAGCCTCAAACATAAAGAGTATTTACTACCTTTGCAATGCTAATTTCACTACTATGAGGACAATAGCAGTAGCTAATTGACTTTTAACAGGAAGCCTCTAAGTAATCTATCACTAACATTTCAAAAACTTAAATGAGTCACATGGTTCATTCTTAGATAGTGAGTGCTGTTCATCGGGTTATTTATTTACATCAAATAAACTTGCTGGACAAGTTGTCCTAAGAAGTCTATGCCCTGCTCTTCATAAGAGATTTGAGGACGGTATCATGCAGTTCTTAAGCTTTATTACTAATTTAAGTCTTATGCTTCTCAGTTTTTGTTGTGTTTTTAATGAGTGTGCATTCTGATTGGATTTCAGTAGGATGCAGTTCCAGACTTTAGCTGCACTGTTTAAATATAGAGAGTCACCTGAAATATTGGATGATTTCAATACACTGATTAGTGTTTTTTTTCTCTAGAGCATAAAATTCTATTCGGAAAGTAGTGTTAAGTTAAATTGTTAAGGGCTGGGCAACTTTTTATCTTATAGAAATGTCTGTATTTTGTAGTTAGGTGAGAAATAGCTAAGTGATGTGATAGTTCTTTTTAAGAAATAATTTATTAATTTAACATATTTACAATATATACACAGAAAGGAAGAAATTCAACATCACATATTGTCATACAATGATAGAAATACATTGAATCATCAAGGTAGTCTTATAGAATCAACACATTAAGAGTCTTGGTATTTCAATACATTTCAAATTTACCTCAACTATTAAACGTCTTAATATGATTTATATATCTTATTCTGATAACTCCTTTTTCAGTTTTACATATTACCATTAAATTTAAAAATTCTTTGAACGTAGGAACTGAGTTCAGTTTCCAATTTTTTCTAATACCTTTTCTAGCAAATACCAAGACAACTCAAAGCATTTTCTGCTCTTTGGCTTTTACAGATATAGGAAGTTGAACATTCATTAGCCTTACTGATTGTGTTAAAGAAAAATTATCAGATCATAACCCTTGAAAAACCTACTTATCTCTTCCCGATGTACATTTAATTTTTCACAGTCCATAAGCATGTGTACCAATCAGCTTTTACATCATTACTACATCTTCAACAAACTGAAGAAGTAATTTTAACTAAACTTAGAGATTTTATAGGGAGTAACAAACATTTTATATATACATACACACACACACACATATATATATATTATATATATATATATATATATATATATATATATATCCTCATAAAAATTTTCCAAAATAAACTTGAAGAAGTTTGACTAATTGGTTTAAGTGGCAAAGATTTATTTTTACCAACTACTGAGTCAATCAATCCACTACTATCTAAAAATATCCCACTATCTAAAAATTTCCAGAATTTTATATCAAAAGTATCATTATTATTTATAGCTAACTTATATAACTTGGACACGCTTCCTTTGTAGGTCAATCAACCTTTGATAATAGCGTTCATATATTCATATAATGAGGAATAGTTGTCTGTTCCTCTTCACTCATATTACCCACAAATTCATTTAATTTCTTACTGGTGGATAATATTAACTGTTCAGCAGATTCATCCAATTTATATTCTTTCATTAAATATTCTGAGGACTTAGCTTTCCCTTTTTCGAAGCAATCAGACCATAATACTAGTCCATTCCTTTTTAGTAAAGTCATTTTAAGACTGTTCTGAGTTTCCTTAAATATACAGGTGTGTGCAATTGGAAAACACAAACATTTCCATTTTGATATTATGGAGTTTCAAAAACATATTGCTTAACTGTTTTAAGAATTGATTTTATATATGCAGAGTCTAACGAATTAAATTAATTTTCTTCTAAGGTAAATTTTGTAAACAAGATGAAAGAATTATGTTTTAGGCAATGTCAAACTGGAAGTACTCCCAACATAACAAATCAAAACCAAGAAAATCTAAAGGTATTACTGTTCAATACTAAGAGTCTAAACAAAAAACTCCATTCCCTCGAAGCTCTCTTTACCCTAGAGAATGCTGATGTCTGTGCAGTCACTGAGACATGGTTTAAAGCTCGGACAGAACACCAACAGTGCAAGGTTATAATGCCTTCCACACATTTAGGCCAGCTACTTCACAGGCGGGGACTAAAGGTGGAGGTGTCTCTGTTTACATCAAAAATAAATATACTTCAAGGCTGATCAAACAGGACGATGCATTTCAGCTGCTCCATGTTCAAATCACCAGAGGTAAAATCCAGTATCAATTCTTTGCAAGCTATATGTCCCCCTCTATGACCCAGGAAACCCATACCATGTATTTATACTTATTAGAAACACTAACCATCCAACCCAATACCATAGTCATGGGTGACTTTAATTACCCCATTACCAACTGGGAATCCTATACGACACCAAATGTACATGCACAGAGATTCCTTGATTCTGTAAACACAAACTCCTTGGACCAGATAGTCAATGCACCAACTAGAGGTGCAGCCATAATGGAGCTGCTCCTCACTAATATGGGAGCCTGCTGCACACTACCTATTGTAATACCTTCCCTGTTAAGGTCAGACCACAAAATAGTCTCCTTTGAAGTAAAAGTAATACCTGGACCCCCAGCTAAACCTGGAATATTCAGGAACTGTTCTAAGGCTAACCTCCTTCTATTAAGTGAGAACCTGGCAAAATTTCAAGCCCCCATACACCCTGAGAACACTGCTGTCTATGCAGCACTGTTCACAGAAAGCCTGTGCAAGCATGTTAATAGCTGCACAGAGGCAGCTGTAGCTGCAAGGAAGAAGTACAGAACTAACTCAAAAAACAAGCAACCCTGGTGCAATCACAAAATTAATAGGCTGTATAACAGGAAGAAGAAAATCATGGCAAACTTTAGGAGGTGCAGCACTCAGCAGGATAAAAGCACTCTCATCAAACTAAACAAACAACTCAGAAGCCAAATAAAGTCTACCAAAGCCAAATTTGAGGTAGGTTTGGCCTCCAAGGCCAAGGACAACCACAAAGCATTCTTTAGCTATATCTGCAACCTCACTGGCAATACACAATTGTATGCAGGGCTGATGGTAAATGAAGCCATTTATACTGAACCAGAAGATATAGCAAATATCCTGGCTGATAAATTTAGCTCATACTTTACCCATCTCTCCCCCTCAACCTTCCCTCAGGAAATATCATCAAATATAACTCCCCCTACTATCACTTGGGAACAGGTCCTTAATGCTCTCTCTAAGACCAAGAACACTGCATCAGTTGCACAGACAATATCCCAGAATGCCTTCTAAATAGCATGAAACATGACCTGTCAGGGCCTCTGGAATTACTATTCAGCTGTAACGTCCAAACAGGCTCCATGTCTCATGAATGAAGAAAGGCAACAGTCATCCCTCTGCACAAAGATGGGCTACCTACAGACCCTGGAAACTATAGACCCATAAGTCTCACTAGTCTTATATGTACAGCCATGGAAAGAATTATCATGGAGATGATCAACAGAGATATAGTAAACCTTCACACACTGGACCCAACCCAGTTTGGTTTCATCAAGTGCAGAGCATGCCTACTCAACCTGGAGGACTTCTTTGAGAAGGATGAGAGCAGAATTGTTCAAACTGCCTACCTTGACCTGGCCAAGGCATTTGACACAATACCCCACTCAGGCATTGTTGACAAACTCAACAGGTTAGGTACAAAACCATATGTCACCCGGTAGATTGCCAACTGGCTCACAGACAGGACCAAGGAGGTTAGATTTAAGGAGTCCACCTCTAGAAAGAGGCCAGCCACAAGTGGAGTCCATCGGGGATCAATCCTTAGACCACTCCTTTTTTGCATTTATTTTTCAAAAGTCAAGGCCAATGTTAGTGGTCTCTGGCTGACTACATTTGCAGATGATTGCAAATTAGGAGCTGTAATTGAATCTCACACAGACACAAATGTTCTCCAGTAGTGGCTGACACAGACAAACAACTGGTGTCAGAGCCATGGACTACAACTAAATGCCACAAAATGCATAATAATATCCTTTGGAAAGTCATCCATCCCTGGTAACTATCATATTGACAACACACCCCTTAGAGCTGACCCAGTAGTCAGGGATTTAGGGACACACATAGAAAGCAATCTAGCATTTGACCATCATGTGTCTACAGTGGTGAGGAATCATTCTATGTTGTGCAACTTATAAACAAAGGTATGGCATCTAAGTCCAAGGAAGTCATTGTTCCACTGTATTCTACATTCATCAGACCTATCACTGAGTACAATGCCCCCTTTGGTATGAACCTAAGCAGGCATATCCAACAGTTGTTATGTCCACAGAGGTTCCTCACTAAAAGAATACAGGGCATAAGTAAAATGTCCTATGCAAACCACCTCAAGGACCTATCCCTGTATTCTGCCTCCTACAGGCTTTTGAGGGGAGACCTATAGCCTGGCATACAGGGTGTTGTCAGACCCCACTCTGATGGACCTCCCGCATATCTACAGAATAAACAGCACCAGAATTACCCATTCTAAAGACTTAAACCTTGTCTGTGATATACTGTAAATAGGACCTGCTGGAGAGATTGGTATGTATCCCAGAGACTACCCTGTCTATGGAATAGGCTCCCCATTCATGTGAAGCAAATGTCCTCTCTAACACAATTCAAGTGCAACTTAAATAATTACATGAGGAACAGGAAATCCATCCATGGTTTGGCACTTATGTCCTTAATGGACACAGGCAAAGTGTAAATGGTTCATCTCACAGACCACTGCTTGTAAATGTAAGCCCCTTTTTACAGTTATCAAAGGTATCTGAATTTGTCAGAGATTTTGGATGCATGGCTAGGCTTAAAAAGGCCCTTGTGGTCATTAGCCTCGTAAACACCTATGAACCTATGAACATAGGCATACAACAGAGCAGCTGGTGGCAGTCATAGCTGATGTAAATTCCACTTGATTACAATGTTTTTCAATGTCTGTATATATATTGAAGGGTCACCACTTTGATGAATAAGACACAGATGAAGGCATTTTGAATCAATTTGCTAGAAGGCCAACATCATTTTCTTGGAGGACCCTGTTTCCAGAAGAGGAGATATCAGTAGTCCTACAACCGAAATTGTCAACTCACAGAACAGAGATAGGCCATTGTATGTATTCACTCCTTCCTACAGATATGCATATTTACATATTTATGTGCTATATTCATTTAGTACATGATATATGTCAACACTTTATAACACAGGATCCAAAGATATGTATGGTAGGGTGCAGGAACAACCAGCATTAAGAGGATCTGCTTTGGGGGTCTCTCATGCCTTGGTGTAGAGTCCCATCAGATAATTATGAGTATATGAGTAAAAAGTGGTATATTTTTTCATACTCATGTTTAATGTGTTATTTCCCTTCCTCCTAACAGGCAGGAATTCCTCCGGCAGTCCTCAGACTTTACTGTTGATCCCTTCTGTTGTTCACAGACAAGCTGAAGTGTCCTGATATATGGGCGTTGATGTTACATGGATAGGTGGCTTCAGAAAGTTTTAGAAATTCAAGCCTGATCGTGACACCTTGCAGGCTATGTTAGCTCAATTAGGTTTTTGTATGGGTCGAAGACTCTGCATATTGCACTGCACAGATGGTCCCTACAGGGAAAGTTGACAGTGGACACACTGATGCATGTCTGCCAGAAGGTGTCAGTATTACAAAGATTACTAACACAAGTAGACAGATGTCCGACACTGTATCACCTTGCATCTTGACGACCACACTTATGATTGGAGTGCAGTGTGGAGCCACTGACTGTGCTGAAACTGTGTAGATAGTTCACAACATGCACAATCTTCTCAATACAGCCTTCCATTACTCATTATGCATTCATCCCACAAAACTTGCAGAATACAAACAGCTACAAACAAAATCTACACTTTCATTCTCTTAGCAGACCCTGAAATACACCATTGCAATTTGTTAAAAACTTTCAAATGTTTTTCAGCCACTTTTCTTCTAAATACTCTGATTTACAAGGTACTAAAACACAGTCCCTGCTCCCCAATGAGTGACACTACCTTTAAAAATAAACCCTTATGGATTCAGAAATACATAGGACAACAGTTTCACTCTAGTATGCTCTCCATTTAAAACCTGTGGGTGAGACAGCCTTCAGTAGACTAGGACCTGCTACCTGGAATCACCTACCTACAGACATCAAAAAGCTAGAAACCATTAAAAGCTTCAAAGATGTATGTAAAGAACATCTCTTTACTAAATTTACCTTCAACTGCTATTATGTCAATGTTTAGGTAACTTATCATCCCATATCATGAATATTATAATACATTTAGTACATTTTTCTCTGCCTCTTAATATGACATCTTTACACACAAATATTTCACATTTATATAAGAATTTAAGTAATAAATATTTGATTACACTGTATTTTATGAATATCTTCACTTGACTTTTGTATATAGCTTTTTTTCAATGCACTCTGACTGGATCTTTTAATGTTATTCTATCTGCAGTCAGTCTTACTACGTTCTGAATTTTGCTATGTATTTTGTATATAATATTGTTGACTGAAAAACTGTGATGAATTTCTACTCTTTGAGCTTGGGTCATGGCTGAAAAGGGTCAATAGACAAGTCCACTTACTTGGTGAACAAATAGTAAATAAATAAAGAAATAAATAAACCGATAGTGTTTTGAAACATAGATACCAGATACCACACTCATAAGAACTTACTGGGACTACAATGTACCATAAATAGATGTCTTTTTTATCATGTTCAAAAATTAAGGTATCACCTTTTACTTGTTTTTTATTTACTTATACCTTATTGACCAAGTTAGTCCCTCTAGGCCAGTGGCTTCTTTTCAGGGAAGACCTGAGGTGGTATTCATACTGATTAGGGGAAATTTGGCCAAAGCACTCGAGAACTTCCCCTACTCTATTCAGTGTGGGAGTACAAGATGACAGAGGATACTCATGACAGAGACTCTGTCTGTACACAGTATGGAAGAATTAGAAGTAACCTCCAATGACAAAATGTTGAAATGGCTAACATTTTTATAATACAGTCTGGAAGACTACAAAATGGAGATTTGGTGTTAGGAGCCAGCAGATGAGTTTGCTTCATGCTAGTGTTTTTTAATGGAAAAGTGATTCCAGAAACAGTGTGAGTGTATCATCAGAAACTACAACTCAGAAGCATGGCTTGGGCTTGGATGCTGAGGTATGTGATCTGGAAATT
The DNA here is from genome assembly GCF_019279795.1 of Protopterus annectens. NCBI lineage: Eukaryota > Metazoa > Chordata > Ceratodontiformes > Protopteridae > Protopterus > Protopterus annectens. Next base: position 862,364,801 of record NC_056726.1, read on the forward strand.
TGAGTGGTTGAGAAGGAAGCAGCAGCGAGACAGAGTACACCAGAAAGTCACTTAATAACACAACAAAATTTTACTTATATGACTGTTGCAGCAGCATCTAGAGATTACAAAATTATTTTTCACAGAGTACTAAACCTGTAATTTATATCAGAACAGCAAGTGGACAAATTGTATTGGACAGCTATAAATTGTGGGATTATATTGTTAAGCCCTTAAGCTTTGTTCCCATGGATGTGCATGGCATCAATCAGCTAGGAAATGAAACTTTTGCTGACGTATTCTGAAACCCATGGACTGGCCTATAAGTCTGAGGGTCTTTTTGATAAAAACGTCACAGAAGTTTGTTTAGCAGGACTGTTATTTCCAGTTTCACAATGTTGGTATAATTCAATAATTTAAAAAAGCACACATTTTTGCAGTTTAGAAGCATTGATATTGAATATATGGATGTGAAAAATTATCTTAAAAAAATAATGTAATTCTGTTTCTGATGTACAAGAATGTTAAGGTGACAGGTATTTGGAATGATGGGAAGTAGGGGTAACTTTGAATATTATCCTAAATGCTATTCATTTACCTAGTATTTATTTTATAAATAATATTAGATGGGTATTGCATTATGGGAAGCATTGCATCCAGAAAAAAAGGAGTTATAACCTCTCTGTACTCTTCCCTCATAAGGCCAATAATTGAGTACAACACTCCTTTTGGTATGTATCTTTCCAAGCACCTGCAGCAATTGGAGAGACCACAAAGGATTCTCACAAGGAAAATTCAAGGTCTTCAGCATCTGTCCCATGTATATCATCTGAAATCACTGTCAGTTTATTCTGTTTCATTCAGACTACTCAGAGGTGATCTATGCCTTGCATATAAAGCAGACTTTGACTATGCTTTATTGAAAATGATACATATCTGCAAGTCAAATGGTACATGGGTTACTCGCTCTAAAGTCCATAACTGGTATGTGACATTAATAGAACCTGCTGAAAGGAGAACCTGCTGGAAGGACAGATTTGTCTCCTGGAGGTTACCACACCGTTGGAATGGACTCCCACATCATGTCAAACAGGGGACCTCATTGGCCTTCTTCAAACACAGTCTGGAAAATTGGATGGTAACCGTAAATTCACCCCAGGGGTTCCACCTGTGTTCCTCTTGGACAGGGGCAATTGGTGCTGATCATAGAAATAAGCTTAGAACTTGACCAGGCTTGTAGGTCATTAGCCTTGTAATTTCCTGTGATCTTATGATCATATGCAGACCAGCCTAAGACATCATTTTTTTTTTTTATTTGTGGGAAATTAGGCCACTTGATAAATATGTGTCCCTTGAAAAGATGCAGTAAAGATAAAGGACATACAATTAAGGAATGTATTTTGCATTGAACTAAGTGTGGATATAAAAGTCAAAAAGTAAAATGGTCAGAAAAACTGCAAGAAAAACATAGCCAAGCTAGAGTTTTCACTGTGTGATACCTTAAACCTGATGTAAAAGAGGCCCATGTGATATATGCAAATGAACCCTTAACGACATGGCTTCATTCGTCTGAATGTATCCATAAAGACTTAAAAAGAAAAAAAGAAAACAGTCACTGATGTTCAGAAGCCATGTAGCTGAAACACTTGCTGTCCATAAGGGGTCATTTGCATATATCACATGGGCCTTTTTTACAGGAGGTTTAAGGTATTACACAGTGAAAACTCTAGCTTGGCTGGGTTTTTTCTTGTAATTTTTACTAAATGTGGAAAGGAATGACATGTGTTTTGCCCTTCTGACTATCAGGAGTAGCAGGAACTTCCTCTTGTAATGCAAGGGCAAGAGCAGTGAAAAAGGATTTAAATAAAGCCACATAAATAAGATGCCTGTTGGGATTCCTCTAGGCTAGAACAAAAATGAATGTACAAGGTATATCGGCAGGAAAAAGTGTCTTTCAGTCATTAAATACTGCTTGAGAAGAATTTGAAGGGGAGGACAGTGAGAATAGATAGGAACTGCAGAAATTAAAGAGGGGAGGCATTAGCACTGATGATTCTGAGGAGGCAGAGGAAGAAAAAAGTAGTACTATAGGTAGCAGAGTCCACAAATGAAAAGGAAAGCTCAAAGGCATAGGTAGAAAGAATAAATTAAAAAGCAATGATAAATGCTTCTATTTTATCTCTAAATGTTAAGTGCATTAATGGTGAAGGTAGAACAACTACAGTATTACAGTTGTTAAAAACAACATTATGAGTTTATAATTCTCCTGGGAGTTAGAATTTGTTCTTGGTGAGAAAGAGAGCAATTTGGTAAACTGTGGGAGATGGCATTATTTGAATGATTGGGACTGAGACCTGTTCAATTATTGCTTTCCTTTATAAACAGCATGTGTGACACCCCTGCAATGGCCCAGTGATTAAGGAGTCTCAATCCTCACCACAGGCAACAGTGAGGGGTGTACACAATGGGAGGATGACAAGTACACACACAGTAAAGTGCAATTTCCCTTAAGAGCACAGAGAGATCACAGTCAGTCTGGGGCTGGTTCTCCTTCTTTCTCCAGATCCCCAATAAGACTCCACACTAGCACAGCTATAAGGTTAAGATCTCAGCTGAGGGATCAAGCCAAGATCTCCAGCACCCTCTCTGTCCAACCAGTGCTTCATGTCCCTGCCCAAGCAGCTGACACACACACACACTTTCAGATTTGATTTATATACAAGCACACAGACACTCCTGGGAAAGGCTGGCAAAGATTTACTAGTTATGCTCCCTTCTGCCTAGACTATAAGGTAGTTATCACTGCCATCAACTCCACTTTACCAGCTACTATAAGGCCCTTAACAAAGAGTGACCAATCCTACTGTGTAATGTTACTATTATCCAAATGGTAGCTGTGAACAAGACTTGCAAGGTTGTTTAGGAGTAGCCTGTACAGTTTCACTAAATACATATGCAAGTACTCTAAGAACTTAAATATGTCTCACAGATATCAGCCACAAAGATAGATTTAAATATATTTAATAATAAATAATAAAAGAATGAGATAATACTCAGAAAACAAACACAGTTACTTCAGAGTTCAAAATCACAGGAAATATTTTAAAACAACATTGCAGGACAGTCTCAACTAAATACAGAAAACATATAAACTAATCATTACTATATTCCTATCTATATCTAAGAGAGATGCTATGCCCTAAGTCTTACTTACAGACAACATGCAGGCAGAAGTGATGAGTGGATATTTCTAGGTCCTAGACAATATACAAAATGCCCAGTCTCTCTCTGAGAGAGTTCTTAAATTAATAATAAACATTACTGCTGGATTAGCTTGGATGACATCACTGACTTCAGTTCCTAGGCTAAACAGATACTAACAGAATCTTAACATTGCTGTGTGAGAAGTACATATCTCTCAGAAGTTTACAGAACTTGGAAGTCGTAAAACAATAAAATGCTTTTACATTTGAAACCTAGTAATTATTTCTGTTTCAAGACAATACAAAAATGTCTAGCTCTCGACATTGTGTCTGCTGCTAAGCTGAAACTGAGAGATAACACAATCATAAAAACCTTTCATTTCAACTTATTTTCTTGAAGTTTTCCAAGTTAACTCTGTATGTTCGAGCTTCTACTATTAAAACATACATTTACACAGGTATATAGTTTATATAGATCTCTGTTCTTTTCCAGTTGGACACATCCTTGAAGCTCAGTACTGTACAAACCCTGTTCAACAAACACTTCTGTACCAGTAGTTTAATATACACATAACATATAGTTCTCTTACATTTGTAAGACAATCATATGAATCATGTTGATATTCACAAATGATATATGGTTATTTACAAAGTTCTAGATAGCTGGGCTGGCAGTGTCACAATCCCCACCCCCCCCAAAAAAAAAACCTCAAGCTAGTTTTTCAAGTGACCCTTGAGAAACGTTGCTTGAGAGGGTTGAGTCTATCTGGGAATACCTTACCACATTCCCTGTCTTGAGAGCCCATTTGCATTGGCATTGCTAACTCCACTGCCACTGTCATATATGCTTGCAACCCTAGCCTCCATCTTAGTAACTAGGCATTTTGCTGGCTGGCTCGATGTAGCCATGTTAAGGGATTGTGGTCTGTAACTACAGTGAATTTACTTCCACACAGATGAGGCTGAAGTTTCTGCAGTGCCCACACTATGTCTAGACATTCCTTTTCTGCATCTGCATAGCAATCCTCCCTGGATTGGAGCCTATGACTGAGATATACCCCTGGGTGCTCTTCTCTCACTGAAGAGACCTTGCTAATTACAGCCCCACCCCATGGTTTGAAGCAACCAACTGCACAGCAATTTTTTTGCTGTAATCTGGACTGGCTAACACAGGGGTTCCTCCCAAAGCTCCTTTAAGTTTCTGGAATGCCTGCTCACATGTTGGGGTCCACACTAACTTATCTGGATTGTTTTTCCTTGTCAGGTATGTGAGGGGAGCAGCTATGGCACTATAATTGGGGACAAACTTTCTGTAACACCCTTCTTTCTCTAAGAAAGTCCCCACCTACTTTTTGGTAACAGGAGCAGGCCATGCCTGAATGGCTTCCACTTTGGAAGGTTTTGGCCTGATCTTACCACTCCCCACTCCATTTCCCAGGAAGGAGACCTCTGCCATACCCACCTGATATTTGCTGGGCTTAATGGTCAACCCTGACCTCTGTAGTCTGCCGAACACCTCCCTAACATGCTGAAGGTGCTCTTGTCAGGAATGGCTGTAGATGGCAATATCATCTAGGTAAGCAAGGGCAAAATATCTTGCTCTTCCTTGGATACAATCAACCAGCCTCTGAAAAATCACTGGGGCATTTTTCATTCCAAAGTGCATCTTTGTGAACTCATATAAGCCAAAGGGAATCACAAAGGCTGACCTCTCTCTAGCACTGGGGCTCCAGGGCACCTGCCAGTAACCCTTGATAAGATCAATAGTGGTAAGATACTTAACTCCACCCAGCTGCTCTAGGACTTCATCTGTCCTAGGCATGGGGTAAGCATCTGACTCTGTGTGACTATTTAGTTTCCTGCAGGACACACAGAACCTGGTGCTGCCATCCTTTTTTTTGTACCAGCACCACTGTGGAGGTGCAGGGACTGCTGGACTCTTGAATTATCCCCTGTTCCAACATTTATGGTATCTCCTCCCTCAGAGTCTGTTTGACTCTCTCAGGCACCCTATAAAGGGCCTGCTTAATAGGTCTTTGGGGTCCTGTATCCACATGTTGTTGCACTAGGTGGGTGTACCCTGGTTTCCCACTGAATATGTCCCCAAACTCCTGTAACACTGCTCAGATTTCTCAAACCTGGGTAGTGGATAGCTGGCTGGGACATTGCTACCTCTTCCACTGAGGCGTCAGTCTGAGCCTAATTGAGGGGATCAGTCATCAAATCCCACTCAGAATTCTTCTTCCATCCACTGCAAATACTCAGCACAAGGGCCTCTCTATCATGATAAGGTTACATCATGTTAACATGGCACAATTTATGCCCCTGCCTTCTGCCTAGCAGTTCTACCATGTAGTTAGCATCACTGACCTTCCTTACTACCTTGTAGAGTCTCTCCAAAGCTGTCTGCAGCTTGTTGTCTCTGACAGGAATGAGAACCATTACCTGCTGCCCTACAGCATACTCTCTAGCTCAAGCATTCCTGTCATATCAGACCTTTTTTCTGCTGTTGGGCTTCTGCCAGGTTCTCCTGGGCCAAACCCATGAGTTCCCTGAGCTTTGTCCTGAGCTTTAGGACATATGCCGCAACACACTCCTTGTGGAATTCACAGTCACCCTTGACATCATCTCAAATCAAATCTAGAGATTCCCTCACCCTATGCCCATACAACAGCTATAAGGGTGAACAACCTATGGATTCCTGGGGAATCTCTCTGTAAGTAAACAACAGATGGGGCAAATATTTGTCCCACTCCCTCTTGAACTGGTATGCAAATGCTTGTAGCATGGACTTGAATGTAGAGTTTAACCTCTCAACAAGACCATTAGTTTGGGGATAGCAAGTGGTGGTCTTTAGGTGTTTCACCTCACAGAACTTCCACAGACAAGCCAGCAGGTCTGACATGAAATTGGCACCTCTATCAGTCAGTATTCTTTTGTAAAATCTACCCTGCTGAAAATCTCTAATAAAGTATTTGCTACCATTTCTGCCTCAATGGAGGACAGGAACACCACCTCAGGTATCTTGTAGCCTATTCTGCTACCACTAGGATATACTTTTTCCCTGCAGAACGTGGGGTGCTTAGAGGCTCCACAGTACCCAGAGCTACCCTCTGAAATGGCTCCTCAGTCACAGGCAAAGGCATCAAAGGAGCTTTCTCCTCGTGTTCTGCCTTGCCTACCTTTTGGCAGTACTAACATGCCCTGCAGTATCCTAATACATCTCTGGAAATCCCAAACCAATAAAAGTTCTGCATAATATGTCTCTTTGTACGTTTTATGCTCATATGACCGGCAAAAGGAATCTCATGGGCTATGGCTAGAAGTGCCAGACATCAGGATCTGGGCACTACCAACTGCTGTATTCTCTCATCCGCTAGCTCTCCCACACAGGTCCATTCTCTATACAGTAACCCTTTGTCCCAGTATACAGAGTCTCCCTTCCCTTGAGAATCAGGTGCCTCACTAGCTCCCTCCCTCAGGCCTTGTAATGTACAGTCTGAGAGCTGAGCTTGTCTCAGCTCTCTCTTAGTAACCCTTCCCAGCTCCCCTTCCACAGGAAGTCTGGTATACTCTGACAGCGGTCCCTCACTGTCAGCCTGGGTACTACTACTACTACTACTCACCTCTGCCCTAGCAGTCACTCTGTCCAAGGGAACATCAGTATCTACAAGCAGCTGTGGATCACCTTAGGTCTCTCTGCTACAGAGTAGCTCCCTCCCTTAAGTAACCACATCACCAGTCCTGACTCCAAGTGTGTGGTCTGTTTGGGTCTTTCCCAGGCTACCAGACTCACATGCTCGTCTCCAAACCTGACTGCATGTAACTGCATGCACACATGGTACTGCATTATCAAAATCATTCCCTACAAGGACATCTGCAGGGATATCCTCAAACACACCTACTTGCTGGTTCCTTTTCCACCCTCCCAGTCAAAGTCAGCCCTAGCCCAATGTATTTGGAATGGGGCCCCCTAAAGCTTTGACTGGAGTAGACTTCCCAAGCAAGTAGTACTCTGTAACTATTGTAGCTTCATATTGTTTAGGTCAGGGGCTGTATCTCTCTTAGCAATGGCCTCTTTCCCATTCACTAAGATAGGATATAACCTCTTGTGGTCTTGTGGTAGTTTGGTACCCTTGTTGTCTCAAGACAACTTACTGCTGACATTCCATAATTCCCACTAACTGGCTTTCCCAGCTTTTGTTCTTCACCTTGCCTCCATGGACATTTATATGCTACATAACCCCACTGGTTGCATTTAGAACATTTAACCCTTGGTCCTGGAGGTGTACCTGGACTAGTGACTTCCCCTACTACGGGTGGACTCTGTTGTGGCAGTCTGGGCTGCCCACCATGTTTTCCCTCAGACCAATGAGCAGTACTGGGTGTCCCTTTCCTGCACAGTGATGCTCTGCTTGCTAGGTATAGGTCTCTCTTCTTCCCCAACTCATCTCCAGTAGTGCATTGTCTATCAGCTAACCAGATTCTTATGTCCTCAGGCAAAGTTCTAAGGGCTTGTTTCCTCACCAAAAGGTCTGCCAGCTCTTCAAAAGTGGTGACCTGACATCTATTCACCCACCTATGAAAATAAGTGCTTAGTTCAGCAATGAATTCACCCACACTTTCATCTGCCTTACGTCTATGCACATGGAATGTTTTCCTATATGCTTAAGGTGGTAACTTAAAACAATATTTATTTTATTTATTTATTTATTGCATTTGTTGACCGGGAAAGTCCACTGGGCCTATGAAGAGCTCATTTTCAGTGGAGGCCTGAGGAGAAAAGCTCCACAATATTACAAAGCACCACAATATTACATACAAGACATAATAAAATACATCCCTCATAAAATCATCCAAGGCTAGCTTCAAAAGAAAAATTGCCAAGGACTCCAAAGATAACCAGAAAGTGATCTTTAGCTATGTCAAGAACCTAAGTGGAAACTCTCAGATCTGCTCCGAGATAGTGCAGAATGGCACAAAATACACTCAACCGACTGATATTGCCAACATTCTGGCAGACAGGTTTAGTGCAAACATCACCCTCCTTTCACCCCCTAAAGGGCCCATAACCATACCAGAAGAATGTAGAGCCCTGGCAATCACTGGCACACAGGTTAAAACAGCCCTAGCCAAAGCCAAAAACACAGCTTCAATGGGACCGGATGGTGTCCCGGGCTGTGTCTTACACGAGCTCCAAAATGAACTAACCCCTCACCTAAACACACTGTTCAAACTCAGCCTCTCTACAGGCTATGTACTCATAGAGTGGTGCACAGCAACAGTTATCCTGCTCCACAAAAGTGGAGCCACAATGGACCCCGGGAACTATTGCCCTATAAGCCTGACTGGTCTGCAAGACTATGGAGCGCATCATCATGGAACTCATTAACAGAGACATTGGGAACCTCCAAACATTGGAGCCTACCCAGTTTGGCTTTAAGGGCAGATCATGCCTCCTAAACCTGATGGACATCTTTGAAACAGTTACCAAGGTTTTAGACAAGGGGAAAGGAGGTCCACACAGCCTACCTAGACCTTGAAAGGCTTTCAACACCATTCCCCATTCTGGTATTATAGACAAGCTCACCAGCCTGAACATAAACCCCTAGGTCACAAGATGGGTTGCCAATTGGCTCACGGATAGAACTCACACGGTGAGAGTTGCAGACTCTAGGTCTGACTCTAAACCAGTTACAAGTGGTATCCCCCAGGGCTCAGGCCTGGAAAACCTCCTGTTCGGAATATACTTCTCAGAGGTACAGGCAAGGACAGGAGGACTATGGCTGACCAAGTTCACAGATGACTGCAAACTGGGGGCCATAACTGACTCTCCGGCTGAGAAAGACATCCTCCAGAAGGGTCTCACTGAGATGGATACCTGGTGTCAAAATCATGGCCTCAAGCTAAATGCCAAAAAGTGCATAGTCATCCCCTTTGGAAAAAAACAAAGTACCCATAAACTACCACATACGTGGTAGTCCCCTAAATACAGAAAATGTAATAAGGGATCTGGGGACTCAAGTAGACAGTAATCTCTCCTTTGACAATCATATTGCCAACGTGCTTAGAAATTCATTCTATGTGACCCACCTAATCACAAAAGGGTTTACATCCAGAACAAAAGAGGTTATTGTGCCCCTCTACTCATCACTCATCAGAGCCATCATAAAGTACAACGCCCCATTTGGGATGTACCTTACAAGACACCTGCAACAGCTGGAAAGTCCACAGAAGTACCTCACCAAGAGGATCACTGGCCTCAAACAGATGCCCTATGCAGCCTGACTGAAGAAACTCTAGCTGTACTCGGTTGCATACCGCTTATTCATAGGTGATCCAAGGCCATGTCCAACCCATAATTGATGGACATGCTCCACCTTAAAAAAAACAAATCCCCAAGAGCCACATGCTCTAGGGATCTAAATCTCACCACAAAGATAAATAGGACGTGCTGGTAGAATAGATTCCTGTCCCAGAGACTTCTCATGCTTTGGAACAGGATTTCAATCTACATTAGGCAGAGCCCCTCACTAACACTCATCAAAAGAAACCTTGAAGAGTGGATGGGAAACTGCTTGACAAAGACACAGGGAACTCATGGCTCTGCTGGACAGAGGCACAGTGAACTATTCTAAGAGGGCGACGAAAGCCAACACATTCTGGCTAGGCTTATAGATACCCTCAGACAGATAGCTTAGTACTTACCTATGAACCTATGAACTTATAAACAAATGAAACAATGTTAATACACAGAAAATTTGCTTACAAAGCAAGTGTAAAAACATATGTGTAACAGATAATGCACATTACCTATAAGCACGTTAACTACAAACAAGGGTCTACCAAACAGTTTTTTTACAATATTATAATGTAAATAATCAGTATCAGACAGTTTAGAATTAGCAGTTACAGTTTTACCATGGAGTAAGGGGGTTAGGAACTGCACCCAGAGCCCTTTATCAGCATTATATAATTTACATACCCTCTCAAACATATGAATGAAACTATCAAAATTTTTCCCGTCTGTAAATTGTGGAAGAAATTTACTGGCCTTTGTTACTTCTCAGGTTTGGTTACTCCCTTCCTCATTAGTTCCATGACTCTGGTGAAGTCAGCATCTACTTTTCATGTTGCCTTTCCTTCACCTCAGCCTCCAGCCATCACAGGTTCTCATTTTCCTCAACCTCAAGACGTCTCAGTTTCTCAAATGCTTCTATTTCCAAATGCATGGCCTCCAGCTCATGTCTTGTTAAATCCAGATGGAGTTTTAAGTCCTCTGTGGAAAGGTTGAGCTCTGCATTTTCTGGGAGTTGTACATCTCCATGGCCAGTCTAATTTCTTTCTCCCGGTTGCTATTCTGTGATGCACCTCTTACTAAAGCTGCAATCATGTCTGCTTTAGTCAGGTTGGCATGCACCAGTCCTTTAGCCTGGCACATTTTAGCCAACTGGCTCCTTGTCAGATTGCCATACTCCTCTGTTGACATGCCTGCCTTTTCTCCCTGAATAACTAAGCTAACAAAAAAAAATGTGATGCCCTTGCATTGGCCCAGTAATCAAGGAGCCTCAATACTCACCACTGGCAAGAGTGTGGGATGTACACACTGGGAGGATAACAAGTACACATACAGTAAAGTGTAATTTCCCTTAAGAGCACACATAGATCACAGTTAGTCTAAGGCTAGTTTCTACCTCTTTCTCCAGATGCCCAATAAGACTCCCCACTGGCACAGCTATAGGGTTAAGATCTCAGCTGATGGGTCAAGGCAAGACCTCCAGCACCATCTAAGTCTAACCAGTGCTTTGTGTCCCTGCCCAAGTAGCTGACACACACACACACACACACACACGCGCACACACACACACACACACACACACACACACACACACACACACACACACACACACACACACACACATACACACACACAAACACACACACACACACACACACACACACACACACACACACACACACACACACACACACACACACACACACACACACACACACTTTGATATTTGATTTACATACAAACACACAGACACTCCTGGGGAAGCCTGGTACAGGTATACTAGATATGCCTCCTGTGATGCCCGTGCACTGGCCCAGTAATCAAGGAGCCTCAATCTTCACCACTAACACCAGTGAGGGATGTGCACATTGGGAGGATGATAGGTATACACCCAGTAAAATACAATTTCCCATAAGAGCACACAGAGATCACAGTCAGTCTGAGGCTGGTTTCTCCCTCTCTCTCCAGATCCCCAATAAGAATCCCCACTGGCACACTTTGAAGTTTGATTTATATAGTAATACGCAGACAGTCCTGGGGAAGGCTGGCACAGGTTTACTAGATATACACCTTTCTGTCCAGACTATAAGGTAGCACCAGCTGTCACCAACCACTCTTACTTATCAGTTACCATAAAGGCCCTTACCAAAGGGTGCTTAATCTTACTGTGTAATGTTACTATTTTCCAAATGGTAAGTGTGACCAGAACTTTTAAGACTATTCAAGAGTGGCCTATACAGTATCACCAAATACATATGCAAGTATTCTAAGAGTTTAAATATCTCTAAACAAAACCAGCCACAATTAAAATATTTAATTATATTTAATAATAAATAATAAAAGTACAAGACAATACTCAATAACTCAACAGAGTGACAACAGAGTTCAGAATCACAAGAAATATTTTAAAGCACCGTTGCAGGACAGTCTCACATAAATACAGAAGACATCTAAACTAATCTTACTGTATTCCTACCTATCTCTAAGAAAGATCACTCTACCTAAATAGCTTAACTAAAGAGCCAGACAAGTTCTGATGAGTGGAATGTATTCAGATCCAAGACAAGATATAAAATGCAAAGACTTTCTCTCTGAGATAGTTCTTAAATTAATAATACACATTACTGCTGGGTTAGCTAGATGACATCACTATTTGACACCTGCCTCTAGTTCACAGGCTAAACGGATACCAAGAGATTTTAACATGTCTCTGTTAAAAATACTTATCTTTCAGATGCACAGCTGCTAGGAAGCTACATAGCACTAAAAAACACTTTACATGTGAAACCTAGTAATTATCTATGTCTCAAGACAATAGAAAGAAGCCCCTATCATTAGACATCCTACCTCTTAGCTGAGATAAACTAACTTTATAACACATCGTAAAATTCTTTACTTAATTTCTTAGAGTTTGCAAGTTATATATTCCAGCCTTTACCATCAACACATAATTTGCAAAGGCATGTAGTTTATACACATTTCTGCTCTTTTCCAGCGGGGTATACTGTGGTTACATTCTTGAAGCTCAGTACAGAACATACAGTTCTCTTACATTTGTAGGACAAGCATACAAATCATATTACTATTCACCAATGATTAGAATTATTTACAAATACTAGCTAGCTGGGCTGGCAGCCCAGACTTTAAGGTAGTTATCATTGCCACCAATCCATCTTTATCAGCTACTATAAGGCCCTTAACAAAGGGTGACCAATCCTACTGTGTAATGTTACTATTATCCAAATGGTAGTTGTGACCAAAACTTGCAGGGCTATTTAGGAGTGGCATGTACAGCGTCACCAAATACATATGCAAGTGCTCTAAGAGCTTACATATGTCTCAAAAATATCAGCCAAAATTTTAAATATATTTAATAATAAATAATAAAAGAACAAGACAATACTCAGAAAAAAAAAACACAGTTACTTCAGAGTTCAAAATCACAGGAAATATTTTAAAACAACATTGTAGGACAGTCTCAAATAAATAAAGAAAACAAATAAACTAATCCAATGGTGGCTGGTGACTTCAAATCAAAGGGGGGCTGCAGGAGACAGTTGAATGGGTGGGGCCAATGGGAAGAGGTGTAACCAATGAGAAAGGGGTGGAGCTAGCCTCAAAACCACAAAAACTGTGACTTTAATTAAATATGCTGCTCTAGGTGCCAAACCATCATTATGAGAGTCCAATCAAGACAAAATGATGTGTAGAAGAAAAAACTATTTCAATGCATTGGCTACATGATAGCTTACTTAATATCCAAATGGAAACAAAAAGGTTGTGAGGCATGAAAAAATAAATTACGTTTTAAATACATTAATGCCAGTCAAAATCAAGTATAAAAAAGCAGCACTCAACTCAAACCACTTCTCCTTGCACTGCAGTTCTAATTATAATTTATATTCAGCTTTATAAAAGTACCAAGTAATATGCTGAAAGTAGCAATCTCTGTGATACCCCCACTTTTAAAAATGTTTCTTATCCAAAAGAGACCTGCCCCGGGATTCATGAAGCTTGCGCCAGGCACAGGCGTAGCGTAGGCGGAATAATGCCAAATATGGCCGACAAGCGATTCAGGTATGATCCAATTCCACGTGCACTACCGGCGTATGACAGAACTGCGCAGCCCTCGGCATAGGTATGCTAATCACCCCATGTGCAGTGTCGCACCATGCAAATGAAGGCAGATAGTGATTCATGAAGTGGTGCAGGCGTAGCATAAGCCCAGGGAAATGTAAACCAAAAAACACGGTTTACATTTTCCCAAACAGAACATCGGAGCTATGGAAGCGGACCAGACTCATGTATTACAAAGTTAACATATGCCAATGGCTAAATACACAGCCAATGGCATAAGAAAAGATGCACAACACCGAAAAAACAACATTTAATGTCATGTTCACAGTAACGCACAGTACAACCGCAGGGCATGTGTGCGCAAACAGGAACATAAAGAAAATATATAAAAATGTCATAAAATCGCAATGTAATACAAATCAGGTTTTCACCATAATACGCAATGGTAGGTATGGAACACCACAACCAAGGTGCAAGGGTTGCTAAGGGCCTGCAACAGTGTTCGGCGTGGTAACTATGAATTAGTAGTCAATGCCATGCAAATGAGGCAGGTAATACTGAATCGCAAACGTCCTGCCGGATGAAGGATGTACCAAATGGCGCAGCGCTATAACACAGAGGAGTGGCTCATAGGAGATACATGACATCAGCAGAGGGGTGTGCCACCATAGCAGTAAGCACATTGGAGCAATGCAAATCTGGCCTGGCCGTTGCTAAGCAAAGCTGCAGGACAGGGGTGGGGAGGAAGGTATAGAATCGTTCAGCTGAGAGCACACATGTTGTCCGAAAGCGCATGTGTATGGGGAGGAAAACATGCCCGAAACCCGGTAAGTGGATGCACGCGCAGCGAACAATAGCACAAACAGGAAGATCAGGGGAAGAAAAGAAGAAAATGCCGAAGTAGGGTAATTGGAGTACTACTGAGCAATTAACACCAATCAACTCACGGCGGCCAATCGACGGCAGAAACCTGCAAAACAGGATGGGGGAGGCATTGGATTGCAAAGAAAGGAGGGGAGGCATTGGATTGCAAAGATAGGAGATTTGTCATAGCAGAGCAAAGCAAACTGACAGTAGACCGGCAATAGCACACATTACGCAAGATAAGCCAGGTCTAGGAAAGTACAAATGAAAGCAGGCTGCTGGATGCATGCCAGAAAATGGTAGGTGGAACTTGCCGAAATGTAAAGGGAAGGTCAAGAGGTAATCCACGGCAGGCAAATGTAATTCAACACCAAAGGCACCACAATAGTAGTTCCGGTATTAAAACGCATAAGATACCCTGTAGCTACGATCGTACATACACAACCTATGACATCATCGGTGTTCACAGCACAATAGTATAAAGTGTGAAAGCACTCTACACACACCTGTGTATTCCCAAACACTGCACCATAGGTGTAAACACACGGAGAACCTTTAAAATGTACATGTTGGGAGCTGCCATAGCTGTGATTCATCAGCATGTGTTAGAGACTGACAGTGTTGTGGAGGATGATGCCGACAACCACCGCAGGCCCCGGAGGAGGAGGAGTGTTCAGACCAAGGGTAACCTACCAGGGGCTACATGATATGGAGATAGTAGAGCTTTACAGGGTGGACAGGGACATCTTACAGCAAATAGTGGAGCTGTGCCGGCCACGCCTGAGAAGCAGAAACAACAGAGGGGAACCCATCCCAGTGGGCACAAAGGTATGTGTAAGTTTGTGAATACTAGCCACAGGTACCTTTCAAAGGCCAACTGGAGATATAATGGGGATCTCACAGGCATCGGCATCCAGGGTACTATACCAGTTCCTGGATGCCATGTTACTACATGCCAATGAGCATATATACTTCCCCCAAACTCAGGAGGAGTTGGCCAGCAATATGCGTCACTTCCACCGTATGGCACACTGCCCAGAGGTACTGGGTGTGATAGACTGCATGCACATACAAATCAAGTCACCACCCAGTGAGCATGGTAGGTGCTACATAAACCACAAGGGATTCCACTCCATCAACTGCCAGGTCGTGTGCAATGCCCAGGGAATTATCATGGATGTGTGTGCTGGCAGCCCTGGAAGCTACCATGACTCCCATATCTGGCATGCCTCACAGCTATATCAGGTATTTGTCAGGGGGGACATACCACATGGCCACCTTGTGGGGGATGCTGGCTATGCACTGTAGCCATGGATGATGACTCCCATCAGAAATGCACACCCACCCATGCAAGAACGCCATAATGAGGCACACGCACAAACCAGAATCATCATAGACCGTGTGTTCGGGATGTTGAAATCACAGTTCCGGTGCTTGGACACATCTGGTGGAGCCTTGCAGTACTCTCCAGGCACGTGTGCCCACATTGTCATAGTATGTGCCATGCTACATAATATGATCTTGCGGAAACAGCTGCAGCAGGGACAACATGGTGAAGGCCCTCATAGCCCACTGCAATTGCCAAGGCCATCACAGGCACAGAGGGATTCAGACCATGAACACACTGTGCCAGCCCCAGAAGGCAGACGGAGGCGTGTCCACTATGCCTACACCTTGGCAAAGAGGGAACATATAGCACATACTCTGACAGTGTAGGCCCCTACGGACTGACACACCTCTCCACCTGCACACACAGTAAAATGGATGGCACACAAACACGACCACCTGTAAATTGTAATGTATAGGTGGCCCACTGTGTGAATCCCACATAGGCAGCCTTCAAACATTGTACACACAACAGCTATTGGAACACGGAATGTCAACACCTGAACAGCACATGCGCCTATCAGCATATGGTGGTGATGTGTGTATAGGTTCCCAGGTACATCGGTAGTTACACGGCTGATTGTCGGAGGCCATACACCAAATGGGGCAAACAGTGTCCGCTGTTGCCACAACATTGAGTAACCAACTGTCGCTTAGTGGAGCAGAGGCAATCGCGGGAGCACATGTGTGTAAGCACTGTTCTGCACACACTCAGCATGGAGTCCCTGTTGCGTTAATGAGGGGCACCACATAATGTAATCATGGATGTTGTGTCAAGGCTTGGGATGTACCCATGACAGGTATTCATCACCCCAGCATGCTCCACCTACGGTCGTTTGAAGGTGTAGCACAGTATCGTGTGTGTTTCACTGTGACATACATACACAATGCCGGAGCACATCCAGTAAACATCACATGGACATACCATTAACTGGATTCATGCATATATAAACTAACTGAGTAACCCATGTGAGTGCAGTATGGAGTAACAGCCGTAGTATACTCCACATACAAAATGACATAACACGTGTACAAATCCCAGATGTCCAAGTGTTAAATGCAGTGACCGTCATGCATGTTCCCGGTCACACGTCCTGCAAGGGATGTAACGTAATCCCGAAGGCACGAGTAATGCATGTCAGATGCAGGTCATCAGATCATGTTTAGCACACGTTAGCGGGTATATGCGTTGCCCTCTGCTGGTAAGCGACATTTAAATATGACTATATGGATATGCGTGAAACAGGGATAAGCTTCTCCGAATATCGCGCAGATCACGGTCAATGATGTCCAGCACAGGTGAAACCAGCATTATTCACCCCTGTACTAATAGTGCCTGCTCTGAAGGGTAAAATGACTACTGCCAGGAGTAGAACACGCAATCATGTATACAATCACCAAACAGTATTGCTAGCCAAGATGTACCTATGGTAGGGCTACCACCTCTTTAAATGACCAATGTGGGACATATGTCAGATGTCTGCAGGCAGACACATACACCCGGCCAGTACGAAAATCAGAACTTCACTGTTTTGCCTAGATAAAAGCTTATTCTAGTAATGTTTACTTACATATTCTGTTTCTATAACATAAAGGTGGTTCAGCTACAGAATAACTGTTGTATGCAACTATTACATAAACTATAGGAAATATGTATGTCCTAAACTCTCAGGACATTTGCCATGTTTACAGATATTTTGCAGGACACAACTGCCCAAAGTGGGACTGTCCCTCGCAAAGTGGGACAGCTGGTAACCCTAACCTATGGCAGGTGGGTAATGTGACAGGTACAGACACAAATGTGCGGATTCCAGGAAACAGTATATACCAACAAGTACACAATGAAAGGTGTAGCTTGCCTGTCACTTTCCTTGTCAGACATATATATATATATATATATATATATATATATATATATATATATATATATATATATATATATGTATACACATATACACATATATATAATACAGATAGAAAGGGCGATAGAGTGATATATGTTGATATATACGGATTCAATGATATCTGAAAATATATATAGATAGGTCAACGACATTCATAACACCTTGGAGGTACAAATAAATAGGATACAGCCAACTATGGAATGTGTTTCATACTGACATGCGTAACCACGAGGCTGAAAGACCGAAAGAACACAGTACCAGAACAGTACAACCGCGAGTAATAGTATGATGATATGAAGGGACATTTAGTTACCGCTGCCGGTGTTGCAGTCCACATAGGTACTGTGTTCAACTGTGTTTGTGAGTGCCGTAGTCTGTGTATGTGTGTGTTGAGGGTGCCGTGTGTGTCTCCATGTGACTGTAATGTGTGTGTGTGTCCACATCATGTGCCTGTTAGTGCCAACTTGGAGGTAGATCATTACGGTAGGTGTGGGTATAGCTAGCCGTAGGCATACGGTTACCACCTGTCCCACATTAGGAGGGATAGCCCCTCCCTGGGCAGGTGTGTCCTGACATAAAACATTAGAAAGGGCAACTGTCCGAGATTGTAGGACATTATTATGTCCCATATATTATGTAATAGTTGCATTAAATAGTTATGCCTGTATGTAAGAAATGTAAATGTTACATGCAATATGATAAGTAGCCAAAATCCTACAACAATAAGTATGTATTGAGGATAAAAGTATGTGCTATCCTGTGTACTGACCATGGGTACGTGTCAGCCTGTAAACAGCAATGTGTGTCCCGCAAGTGTCCCACAATATCCATATGAAAAGGTGCCAACCCATGGCAAAGTGGTTCTGTCACCAACACAACTGCAATGACTGCAAATATCTGGGACAGAAATACATGGGATAGCTGTCATTTAAACATATCCCTTTACATATCGCTGCAATTCCGGGGGTATGGAAGTATCAACCTCACCTGCATACTATATAGAAACCAAATAACAACGGCCCAATGTAAAATCCCATAACATAAGTCTACTAACTGATAGCTCTTTAATTACGGACAGAGTCCACACACATATATATGGAATATGTAGAAATGCAAGCCCCACAAACCTGTATATGCTACGTACACCCACCAACATCCCCCACACTAGAAACTGTAGCAATACAGACTGTAATTACAGCACAAACATCCAGTCAGTCAATTACATCTGCAGAACCGTCAACATACCTTGTGAGAGACGCAATTAAAGGCGCCATGCAAAATTGTAGCCGTTGTATAATGGAACAGATGGCGATGTTACAGGTTTTGTTTGCAATAGTCCATTATCAGAGGGTTGGAATGACAGGTACACCCACATGTTGAACCACATACTCTAGCTGTCACACACAATCCACGGGGGACATGAATCCAAAGTATACTTGTCTCTACACATAGCAGTTGCAATTACACACAACAAAACACAATACAGGCCGTCTCCTCGAAGGTTGGGCAAATGGGCAATGCCCAAGTGGCGAAATCAATTATACCCCACTGTTGCTGCGTAATTGGTGAATGGAGTAGCTGCACAGCTGATGTGCAAGTAATTAGTCACTCAGGAACACCAATTGGCGGCAGGAAACCCACATGTTACAGGTATTGACGTATATAAGGATGACTTGCCAGACATTCAAACCGTATGCTCATACCATATACTTGTTTAAGCAGTGTAAGAGAGATAGAGACGAAAGTTCAGAATGAAAACAAGGAATGTAGAACACTCGGTATGTACGTTTATGTATAGCATGTTTTGTATTAATTATTTAGTGTATGTATAGCCTGGTTTGCATGAATTAAAAGTGTCCGCAATGCATAAAGTGGGAAAAGGTATTTATGTAGTGATGTCTTGCTGAGCATACTAATGCTTGTAGAAACCATGCGTCCAGCAGTGGGCCACAAGGTACACATCACAGACACCACAAGGGATACTACATGAGGGCTTTAAACAGAACAATTCCATACAACCCGCCATCAGTAGTAGGGTATGTCCAACAAGTACGTGCCATAGCAGGGGATAATATATGTTGATATACTGTCACAGTAGGTATGTTTATGGGCATATAACGACAATGACATGTCTAAGGTGGTCCCGCTGTGCAAGTATGCTTTGCATTATGGGATACTATGTAAAATATGTGTAATGTATAGTATTGTAGGTAGATATGCCAGATACTGTACACAGCATAACAGGCATATCATGCATACCAAAGGTATCGTCTATTGGCATGTACAATAACAGGATACATATGGCTTGTAGGCACGGGACAGTGTAATAGCATGATAGCTAATCTGAATGGAAGGGCTACCAAGTAACCATGCCCAAAGGACATGTAATAGCTTCACAGGTTCATAGTGGGGTACTATGCAGTCTGGCAAGTCTATGTGTAAGCACAACTACAGTGATCACACCAGTGGCACCTCTCTAGGGTAGTGTCCTGTGAACAGCAGTCATGTGTTACCTGCACCTCTGCACAGTACAGCCACTGCAGTGATCCCTGGTCTACATGTGTCTCCCAACCACCAAGTGAGGTATCACATGAACAGTGCTACTGAGTGTCCCTGCGTGATGTACATAGGACTCATGTTCCAAAGCATGGTGAGTGTCCGGTTTGGGAATGTAACCCTCAAGCACATCCCACTCATCGTTGCGTGTGTGCACATATCCATGAGCATGTTGCTCACAGTGGCTTTTGCTTATGTCGCATATGTGGAGTATATCCATAAATATTGTTGTGGACATGGGCCCTGTCTGTTCAGCAGAGGTCACCCCTGAGTATGTAGTATGCAAATGTGTACAGACATGGTGTCCGTACATCAGCCGCATACTTTAACTGTCGGAGCTCAATAAACGTCATGGCGTGTTAATGTTGTGGTATGTAAAGCTGTAGCTGTTGTGTAAGGTACACCCTAAATGGGGTGGTGTACCCTTGAATGTGTGTAGATGTCTGGAGTTCAGAGGTACAATGGGTGCCTATGTACCAGCTACACACCCAGTACAGATAAGTGTGCCCACATAGAAGGATATCCATGCCACAGTGGCAATATGGTAACCACAGGAGTGGGTGTGACATACGTGTGTACTACGAACACGTACAATGTGACATGTATGTAGGGGACTACCACCTATGTGATAGTCAGTGGGTGAATGGTGTAATGCAAAGGTGATGTTCATGCACCTTGTGTCATGCAGCTGTAGGCCATGAAATTCATATCAGGTATCTGTCACAGTGACACCCGTATGGATGGAGCCAGTATCAGCTGATGGATCAATCATGGCGCTTTGTATGCAGGGATTTGTAAAGCTAGGCAGGGAAAGTCCCTCTGTGCTAGCCTGTACTTCAGGGAAGCATATACTGAACATGAGGGACCCTATGACTGATGACTGTGGTATGCCAAGTGTAACTGAAATGCAGTAGGTACTATGGTATACTACCCTCATTGTGTGTGTCCCATCCATGAGCCACGTTGCATAACATCCTGAGACATATGGTACGATATGCAGGTGGATGTGTATGCTGTCAATATAAGAATGGAGAACGGTGCTGAAAGGCATTGAGAGGAAAATGTAGGATGTGTGGACCCCCGTACCGTCATCAACTACCCTGGTAACTGTATGAAAGGAGCCCACCAGGTGTAGGAGCCATGCTCTGGCCCTAACAAGTCCAACCCGGGTGACATCAAAGGACCAGAGCCCAACAATGTTTCTGTGAATGACGTCCATGATGATGTGCTCCATAACTATGCAGAACAGTCCAGTCAGGTGTGTAGGACTATAGTCCCACTCGTGCATTGTGGCGCCACCTGTGTGGAGTGTGATAAATGTTGCTGTGTGCCATTCAGGGGCCACAATGTCTGATACAAGGCTATTACTGAATATGGTGGTCGAGTGGGGAGACATGTCATTCAGAGGGGTGTGGACATCACAGCCTGGGCCTTTGGAAGGTGACATAGGGCCAGTGTCCCAGGACATATAGAGTACAGGTTAGTACTGTGTATGTGTGACCACAGGGACACCACAATGTTCCTGCATGGATTGTGGCCCTGTAGTGAGTAAGAGGGTGTAATGTTAGCATTGAATCCATCTGCCAGCATGTTGCCAATATCACCTGGGTCTGTAATGTTCATGAGTGACTGTTGTATGTGAGAGCAGATGTGGGTATTGCCATTGACTACTGACATACCACCATAATGCCTTGTGGTACACCCCGGAATGTGTCGCAGTAATGTTTACGTAGCTAGTCTTGGAGTATGTGATGAGGGATCCTGTAGCCCTACCGAGGCTGACCAGTGAGCTACCACACCCATGGGATTGTACACCACTGTGCAACAGCCTCCACCTGTTGTTGTAAATTATGTCCATGGAACATGACCACCAGAGTGGCATCTGTTATCTGGTGTGTACCATCATGGCTGTGTGTGGAATAGCATGGTCCATGCAGTCATGTACATGCTACTGAAGTGCACTGAGGTATGTTTCAGCGTTTGTATGTGCATTGTCCATCTGCATGGGTGTCATGACTTTAACTACCTCTGTCATAAGACGTCTGTAGTAGGTGTTGTAGTACTCATGTATTGTGTATACCATGAAGGATGTGGTGCCGGGATGTGGCTAACTAGGGTGATTAGCATATGTTCGGAATCCACCAATGAGGGGATAACCCCAGGTGTGGAATAGCAGTCACATGTTGGTAGTGTTCATGTCAAGGATAATGTTGGTCTTGGCGGTGTGTATAGTTTGATCCAGCCGAGTGGAGGTTATGACTCATGGATGTGTTGGTACATGAGTGGCTATCCCAGTTAAGTGTGGGGTAGTGTCAGTCACACATCAGTAGTAGCTGTCTGAGCCCTACTGTCCAGTACACAAACAGATGAGGTGTGGTAACCATGGGGTATGTTGTTGAATCTGTAGCTTGTTACAATGTGTATAGCGGTTCTGGACACAGTTAGTTGCACATGGAGCACCTCTGATGCATTGTGCTAAGTAACTAGCCAGGATGTGTGCACAACATAGTGGGATATGGGAACACCTCAGCCATGGGTGTGCCGGTCCAGGTATGTTCCTGAAAGGTATGGTCTGTCTATGACCTGTCATTGCAGGTGTGCTCTGCAGAGCCTAGAGGCAGGTCCCAGTCACTGCAGAGATATTGAAGTTGTGCATTATAAGGTGTGCCTTGCCTGCGTGCATCACAGAGGAAGATGCAAGCATTGTGTCACATGATCCCATGTCTTGCTTGCCAGTTAACATTCTGCCGGTGACTGTTAGTGGAAACTGTGCAAGACAGGCAGTATAGAAGCAGCATGAGCCTTACATGTGATCTGTACTCCCAGGGCTGACAGGTGCAGGTCATCTGTGCCAAAGCATTGTGTTTGACCAGGTCAGTCAAAGTGGACAGATACCAGATGCCTGTGGAATGACAGCAGAAGCATAGGCAACTGTTGAAGTGACACAGTCAGTCATTGTACAGTGGTATTGGGTCCAGATGAATGCATAATGCTCCCCAGGGCTTGGCCCACACCTTCAGGGCTACAAGACTGGTGAGCTATTGCATGTCCCTGCACACGTAGTCTGTGAAGTGGCATCTCAGGGCAGTCACACTAACATGGAGAATGACAATCACATCGTACCTGGTGAGGTGTGGCATGGGTGCATAGGTTATGTTGCAGAATCAGTTACCCAACAGCAAGATGTAAGTGACTATTGCCTTGTGTAGCCTGCTGTGTGGAACTGCAGTGTGCCCGCCTACAGAGTCACCTATGACTGGTGTGTTGTGTATGTTATAACACCCTATTGGCTGTATGTGATTGGCACACATGAGTCTGTGGGCTATAAGTTGGTGATGTTGTGTTCCGTGATGGGGACTGCCTCTGGTGCCTACACAGAGTATGGAGAGGTACTGCACAAGTTGTCCCCTTATGTGTGGCCTGTGGTGGAGATCATGTGTGACTATGTGATGAGTGGGGTGTGTTGCGAATTTTACACATCCCCACATGACTGTCAGGTGCAGTCAAGGTTGGTGACAGCATTACCCCCAGCAGGGCTGCTTAAGTGTATCCCCCACAGGCTGTAGTGTCGTATGTTGGGAGGTGAGCATTGAATGTGTACATGAGACAATTGCTCTATTGCCACATGTACGACATATCCATCATATAGACAGGCAATAGCACTGGTACGTGACAGTTGGACATGCCTATATATACAACCATGTCTCACAGGATATGTGAGTTATGTGTGTACAACAGCTGTTGTACCGTAAGCAAGCTGGAAATATGAGGACAGCCAGTGTACCTGTGGGAAATGGTGTGGAATGGGTGCTATATTAATCAGTAGTTCATGACATGCCCACAAGTTCTGAACAAGTGCTTAGCATGAACATACAATACAGATAGGGTGTTGGATAATATCAACCCACAAGTGGTGACGACAGTCATAATGGGTGGCACCGCACTATAACCTTGCGGAGTATGGTCTGCATGTCCCTGAACCATTATCAATGTAGATGTTAGCAGTAGAGATGTACAAGACAGTACGGATGTTTGATTACAAATACCCTTGTATGTCACAGGAGTGTTCTGCCAGTGGCCTGTTGACAGGCTCACAGCTACAAAAGGTGCCAGAGTGACATGCATATCACACCAGTGCCAGCTACAGTAAAACAGGGTTAATGTGCTGTACTCCACCCTCATTGTAGCCCATACCACACAGACAAATGTTAGGCATCTGTGTATGTAAGGATGTGAATGGCCATGACCTATGAGCAATAGCTGTGTCAGTGTTGTGAACAACATACAGAATGGGCTGTGTGGGTGAGGTGTGTGACATATGTGCACATTCTGATGGATGAAATCAGCATTGTCACTGCTAGGTGCACATCCCTGTACCCATTAACTACCACCTAGGCTGTGGTCAACATTATGGACACTGTGTAAGGGATGGTGCTGTGCAGTACACCTCCCTCACTTGGTGACGTCTCCAGGCCCCTTAGGTAGTCATATGAGGTACCCATGTCATGACAGGGTGCCATCCATGAGCACGGAGATCATTGGACAGGCATATACAGCACTGGGGTGACCAATATTGGATCACATATCCCCTTTAAGGGGTAATGGCCATGCGTGGATGGGCGATACCAGCCTTCACAATCCTCACCTCCACTATGCAGCATGCTGTCTACCTTGCATAAAGACATTTGCTACACCATGATGATGGACATGCTACATGTCCATATCCTGATCTGAAAGACATACATCATGGACAGCCACCATCCTAATACTAGGATCACCACATGCTGGACATATCCCTGTGCCATACATGTGACATACTCCCGCCATACCATGCAACCCTGTCCATCAAAGCTGCACATGTCATCCCAGTCATACATGGTGTGATGGCCGCATGGTAGGTGTAGTATCAACTGTCTGGATCAGTAGTGTGGCACTGAAGCACCTCACGGTGGCATAATGGCTGTCGGTTACAGCTAGAAAACCTTGCCCATACATGCTATGGTTGATAACCATCCCTGCAAATGACGTCCGACTAGCCATTGTCCCATGTTTATCACATGTGCAGCACAGGCGATCCGTGGCAGGATGTTGAACAGCTGTACAGTGCTATGTAGATGTATATGGCAAAACACATGCATGTACACGTTACCATGCGTATGTGTGCATTGTCACTGCTCAAGTCCATTAAGGCTGTGTCTGTGTTGATATGTGACATATACACAGCATCACGGTCAACAGCATTACCGTGGGCACATCCAGGCAGGTGCAGATAGGTAAGAACACCAGTGCAGGCAAACAGACATGCCCTCATCAAGACAGCATTCACATGGAGTATGAACACTATAATGAGGTGACACATATATATGGTGATGATATCCAATGCATAAAGGGTGTTACATGTGTGTGACACAAACATGTCAGTCGTGTCAGTGTCATGATGATTTGCAAAGATAACTGTGCAGATGTACTAGATGTCATAGAAATGTATGTGCAGCAGTATCTCTGTACATCTCTGAAACTGTGACCTGTCACCATCATTATGTCTTACAGATAATGCCTCGTACAAACCTTCCAGCGTACAGCCACCAGGAGGATGATGTCCTCATCCCGTACCTCCATGAGTACTATGAGGTGTTGTTCAGCCATGTGCCACAGCATGCCCAGCAGCAGTACGACCTGTGGCAGGATCTGCGCAGGAGGGTGAACGATGTGGGTGGCCATAACCACACCTACCAGCAGGTGCGCAGACACTGCATGGACCTGATATGACATGCAAAACAGTGTGCCACTGCAATCACCAGGGAACAAGATGGAACAGGTGGTGGGCCACCAACCCAGCCCTCACTCACACACACTGAGGAGTTACTGGCCAGTCTGGGGACACCCACAGAACAGCATCCACAAACACTATCTGCCATCTTGGAAGTGGGTGTCTCCCAACAAATGAGCCTGGAGTT
Organism: Protopterus annectens; assembly: GCF_019279795.1. Lineage (NCBI taxonomy): Eukaryota > Metazoa > Chordata > Ceratodontiformes > Protopteridae > Protopterus > Protopterus annectens. Next base: position 862,391,025 of record NC_056726.1, read on the forward strand.
ACCTGGTAAGTCAGTACTGCACATATGGCTACTATATCCCATTTACGTGCATGTGTCACTGTACATTATGTAATGTAACAACATATGTATGGTATGTGGACACACATGCTGCATACTACAGTATGCTACCCTGTGTATACACACATGTGCATACTATATGCTATTGTACAGGTGAATGTGTTAACATACACAGTGCACCCTGTGGCTGTCATACAGTCATGGATAATGTTCATACTGCTATGTCACCCCTATGCAGGTACCTCTAGCATGCCGCACAGACATGAGTCCATTGCAGGTGAGGCTGTCATCAGTATCAGGCATGTAAAAGCATAGATCTATTTGCCATGTGTCCAGTTAACACTTGTACACTTGATGTTCGTTCCATTCACGATATACAGGTCGCATCACCCATCATTCACACAGGCCACCCATGTGCAATATATACAAACTGACATACTGACATGAAACCAGAGTATTTGTCATCGCTACATGTGTGGTCAGCTGTGCATACAATAGTGGAGGTGTTCTACAATGGAGGCATATGTACTATACAGTAGAACAACATGTGTGGTATGCAAACAGTACCACACAGTGAGCTGTGATATGGGCAGCCCACAGGAGTCACCATTGTGTTATATGCCCCTGCAATGGGTGCAAACATTGCGATGTGCCATCTGACATGTCCCAGACATGTAGAGTATTGGTAGCAATAATGTCACACTATCCCATAACCCATACCCCACATACAACCTGTTGTCTGCATAGCCCTGTGGATGGTGACATATCTGACATCTATGGGTGTATGTCATATGGGACAACACAGACATGTGTGATAAATGGCCATCACACACATTTGTCCAACACATGTGCACACATGGCCATGGGGGATGGCCAGAGATACATAGCCACACAGTAGATGTGATGTGTATACACCCTGTTTCACATTGTCCACACATGGTCCAATTATAGCCTTAGTTGATGGATGATACAGTTGCTGTGGTGCACTGGACATCTTAAAAGCCTGTGTACAGCCAGTGGAGGTGTCACTGACGTCTATCATATAAGATGTGTTGAACATCACGACTGTGTCATAGCATGACAGTAGTCACCTCTACAGCTTCCACAGACATTGACACCACATCAGTCCACAGATACTGTACATTTCCCTTGCTGCTGTAGGACATCACAATTAGCTGTGCACCTCGTGTGTGTGGTACAGCAATGTCATGTTGGACATGGTGAATTGACAGGTCCGCTATGTGTGGACATGGTTGCCAGGCAGCTGAGACTCTGTAGTTGTTGTGCAGGGGTGTCATCTGTAGGTCCTCCAGTGACCTGTCACATGATACAGCATGGTTTGGTGGGTATACACCTCAGCATCGTGGGTCACAATCCACAGTTATGTCATGGGTATGCATGCAGTTATGGCTATGCAATGTGTACATACTGTATAGCAATATAGACACCTCATGATGCCATGCAATGATGCAGTGTCTGTACTTTACACTGTAGAGCAATGTAGATGGCTCACACTACCCTTCCATGCACATGCACATCTGCTAAACATGCATTCTATCTGTAGGGCATACAGACAACACTGCAATGTGATGGCCATTATGATGCTGTACATGTCAGGACACCATTGTGTCAGACATGTATGCATGTTAATGCACACATCAGCAGATTACATGTCAAGGTCATGTCAGCCATGTGTACTGTTATCCTGTTCTGGTCCACATGGTGTATCACGGGGATGCATGCATACTACCATGATTGTGTGACCTGCATGGCTACTGATATGACACCTGCTTGCTGTATTGTGCACCCCAGGGGGTATGCTTACTAACACTAGTAATGTCAGAGCTGCATGCCGTCTGCTGTATCACAGGCATGCTGCATGCCGTCTGTCAAATCACATGCATGGTGTGTGTCTATGTGTGTGTGCCTGTGTGTGTGTGTGTGTGTGTGTGTGTGTGTGTGTGTGTGTGTGTGTGTGTGTGTGTGTGTGTTTGTGTGTGTGTGTGTGTCTATTGTAATTTAGAGTCTTTCTTTGCATTCACAGGTGATGTAGGTTCGTTACCCTCCTGCGGTCCATCTGATGTTAGTGTCCCCAGAGATACTAACAGTGATGAACATATGCATGAGGTACAGGCAGGGTTGTCAGGGGCTGAATCTGTGTCAATGGTTGCCATCCCAGCTATGTCCCCCTCTTCCCCGCACACAGTTCTGCTGCCAACACATACTGCATCACCGGTGGCCATAGAGGAAGGACAGTCAGCATCTGTTAGCATGGAACAGGGATGTGTGGTGGCTACAGAAGGTGTGTCTCCACACCATGGTGTCAGTGTCATGTCTGCAGATGTGCCACACAGGCATGTGGCCAGTGCTGCTCGTAGGAGGACCTCTGGCAGACATGCGCCTGCAGGACAGAGCGCAGCAGTTGGTATCACCAGACGCATGTTCCGGACTGTAATGGTGGCACAGGCAGGTGCTGAACGGCAGAAGAGAGAAGGGCAGAGGCTGCAGAGGGCTGCTATCCATACCCTAAATGACAACATGCAGACATTGGCAAATGCTCAACAGCAGATTGCTGATGTTCTGAACAGGCGGTTGGGTGACATGGTCGGAATCCTTGACCGTGGCATGGCAATCCGCAAGTGTGAGCTGTCTGTGCTGGAACATCTGGTAGGAGTGAGGCGTAGGCCACATGGATGTAGGCCAGCTACACCACCTAGTGCAGGTCGATGTGAGCGTGCCACCTTTCATGCCCACTCCCATAGTGCCGGTAGCAGTAGCAGTGCAGATGGTGCTGCGCTGTCCACACCAGGACACAGCAGGCCACGTGGACGTGGCCCTGGGCATTCCCAGTGGGGACATGGTTCCAGTGGACATGTGTCGTCGGACAGTAGCCAATCTGTACCTCCACCTGGTAATGCCCATGCAACCCCTGGCAGGCACAGGTCACGTGGGCATGGCCAGACACAGTGAGCTGTACAACCTGGTCTGTACAATCTGGAGCTGTCAATAATACCCCTGTGTAGGCCTCACAAAAGGCAGAACTGTGTGCACACATACACGCACACAGCAAACACATCTGTAGGGCACCACAACACCCACATGCATACTGAACAGACATGTCCAATCATATCACAGGCCCTTACCCACACACATGATGTCACCCATTGGTGCAGCCTATGCCCCTGGCACACATTATCACCTTGTGCATATGATGAAGCCTGTGCCACATCCCTGTCATCCACACCATCAGTGCAGGGACATGCTCAAATAGTCTGATGCACAGGGTGAACAGAATAGTGAGATGTGTATATTACATTAGTTGTGTACAACTAGTGAGGGAAGTGTATATTACGTTAGTTGTGTAAGAATGGTGAGAGACGTGTATATTACATTAGTTGTGTACTGTTGCCACGCACCAGACATACCATGTAGTACAGGTGTAGCATGCATTGTTATATGTGCACAACCATGTAGTACAGGTGTAGCATGCATTGTTACATGTTCACAGTATGTGTCTCGGTAACAACAGTAACAGCATGTTGGTAATGATGCCCTGGTTCCCTTCTTATGGTCTACTTGCATGTGCCTACAGGTAGCAGTGTTTACAGTCTCCCATGTGTAACTGTGGAGTACTCACAGGCATGTATGGCAATCTCAGCATGCTATACGTAGCCTCAACCGGACATACCACAGATGTCCACACATATTCTGATCCAGCAGCCTGTGTGCAGTTTAATAGGCTACAGTGGCTAGAGACGTGACATCCATACCAGGTCATTTCACAGGTATGTTGACATGGTGCAGGGGTTGTACACAGCGGTCTGGACAATGATAATATTAGAGGCCATTTGATAGCATGAGGCCTCACTGTGTAGCAGTAATACCCTGTCACAGTACAGGAATGTGCCCACACTCACTGGGTTGACAACACTACAATGCACACCCCATAGTGTTAAGGTGAGGACACTTGCCTATGTGGTCATCACCCTCACAGTACTGTGCACCCACACAATGTGACACAGAGAAGGTACATGTACAGGTAGCCAGTACGGCTGACACCGATGGCACCAACAGGGTAGTAGACTGCATCACCATGAGGGGTTGGGATCCTGTGTGTTCTGTATGGTAGCATACACCCTCACTCCATGCACCAGACAGCCATACATACATACACACAGACACACACACTGTGGAGACCACAACTGTCCTACACATATGGATAGCTGATATGTGTGATACACACACCACACCTGCCTACGTCCTGCTTTCCACACTGCAGTATGTACAGATGTCTACAACAGTGTACAGGGGTGTGTCACAATTGGGATGTATTCCCCACCATATGTGGCATATATGGTCACACATGCAAACACACATGACAGTACTGTGAATGATACACCTGCTATATGATGATACATCTGACAGACATGCAGCAGTACTGGCCGCATTATGTGTACCAATGCTATGTCCAGCAATTGTGCTGCTATATGCACACGGGAGGATGTAAGTGTTACAGGTGTTGAGTGACGTACAGTCGGTAACACCTGACCGCTGTGTAGGTTTTATGTCTTCACCGGCAGGTAACAGTAACATAGCGTACTGTTTGCACATGTAATGGTATGATGGTGTGTGACACACTTGTGAGCCGTACCCGGCGAACATCCATCTACACAGGTGGATCACCACTGTATGTACACACATCCATCCATACCTGATGTGCATCCTACCATACTGTCAGTATGTCACCATATACAGGTGTCAATGATGGGGCTGCATTGCTAATGCATGTTGTAGTTAGGCACAGATGAGTTACTTACATCAGCTACTGCACATGCATGGCAGCTGCATGCACACTACAGTTTGTATATGTGTGTTGGTCCTACATGCCTGTCATGTAGCCATGTTTGTTTGCATTGCAATCGGTGGACATGTGTGTTGACATACATAACACATGGACTGTTGTATGATATGATGGGTGTCATGGGTAACTAGTACAGAGGGAATGTGTCCTCGGTCAACATTGCTACCTCATGTACTGTTGGCATTCAACAGCCATGGACCCACCTTCCATTTGCGTGCATATGATTGCTGTAGCCAATTGTCTGCATGGAGGACAGCAAAAGCTATGCTATGTACATATGTGTTGTGTGCATGGTCCATGCACATATCCACTGCAATTACATGTATGACATATCCAAACATGTGTGTTCGTTGGTGTACAGCGACAGTCATCTGTCACAGCTGTGTAAGACCCAGGGCTCCTGTTATGTGTAGAGCCGACCTGGTTATGTACAGTGGTATCATTGCAATGCATACCACATGATGGAACCCTGTCGGTACATGTGTAGTCTGCACAGTTGCTGTACACCTATGTACAGTCCGGTGGTCATGAGTCACACGGTGTTGTGTTGATGTATTGCTGGTCCAATGACATGGTGATGTCCAAGGGCTACATTGTAGACTGCGGTGTGTGCCTCTCTGATCTGCACCTGAGGCATCTGTGATGGCTCTTGAGTGTGTACTGGTCAATACATGTGAGTGGCCTTCATGTACGTGGGGACAGTAATACCATACTGTGCCCTTCCGTGTTTGGTATCCGTGTGCATGCAAGACGGCCCTTTGCAACTGCTAAGTGTGTGAGCATGTCCAGTATGCCGTTGTGTAGTTGGCCACACAGTGCATTCCAAACTGCGCCCTTACATGTTTAGAATCCGTGTGCATGCAAGACGGCTCTTTGCAACTGCTAAGTGTGTGAGCATGCCCAGTATGCCGTTGTGTAGATGGACACACAGTACATTCCAAACGGACGTGTGATACTAAGCGTGTGTGAATGGCCAGTGACACCTTGTGTCAGTGATGTGCCTCTGTGTATGGGCATGGCCATTGACAGCCTGTATAGCGATGGTGGACATCCAGGCAACAGATGTCCATTTTCAACGTCACGATGGATGCCTACATCGAACACACTGACAGTCTTGCAGGGTGTACTGTCTGTGGCGCGTCCCGTATATATGTAGTGTTGTTTTAGTGCTCCGTAGATATTTAGTTGCCCTGATCACACCACTGCCATGTGTTTGTCTACATCTACCTTGGGACAGTAATATGCTTTCAGACTGATCACTCTCTATACATTCAGTATTAGCGTCTTAGCCTTTGCGGATGATGTCACCCACCTAGAAGTATGCCTCTGCGAGTGCTGTGTTCAGTAATCTCAGTAGCGCGTTCTGTACATGCGTATTGCTGTAGTGTGATAAGGTAGTTAGGTGTATGTTCGACTCCCAGCCCTGCCAAGTGTGTGTGTGTGTGTGTGTGTGTGTGTGTGTGTGTGTGTGTGTGTGTGTGTGTGTGTGTGTGTGTGTGTGTGTGTGTTTCCAGCTGCCTGGGGACACAGTAATGCTTTTAGATGCCTCACACCACATACATTCCCTATCAGCATCTTAGCCTTTGCAGATGATGTCACCCACCTAGAAGTATGCCTCTGGGAGTGCTGTGTTCAGTAATCTCGGTAGCGCGTTCTGTAAATGCGTATTGCTGTAGTGTGATAAGGTAGTTAGGTGTATGTTCGACTCCCAGCCCTGCCAAGTGTGTGTGTGTTTCCAGCTGCCTGGGGACACAGTAATGCTTTTAGATGCCTCACACCACATACATTCCCTATCAGCGTCTTAGCCTTTGCAGATGATGTCACCCACCTAGAAGTATGCCTCTGGGAGTGCTGTGTTCAGTAATCTCGGTAGCGTTCTGTAAATGCGTACTGCTGTAGTGTGGTAAGGTAGTTAGGTGTATGTTCGACTCCCAGCCCTGCCAAATGTGTGTGTGTCTGTGTGTGTGTGTATGTGTGTGTGTGTGTTTACAGCTGCCTGGGGACACAGTAAGGCTTTTAGATGCCTCACACCACATACATTCCCTATCGGCGTCTTAGCCTTTGCGGATTATGTCACCCACCTAGAAGTATGCCTCTGGGAGTGCTGTGTTCAGTAATCTCGGTAGCGCATTCTGTAAATGCATATTGCTGTAGTGTAATAAGGTAGTTAGGTCAGTGTTCTAATCCCAATCCTGCCACGTGTGTATGTGTATATGAGAGTTTCCCACTGCATGACAACAGTACATTGCTTTTACACTATTCACTCTCCGTAGAATCCGTACGGCATCTTTGCCTTTGATGCTGATGCCAGCAAGCTAGACGTATGCCTGTGCGAATGCTGTGATCTAGTAATCATGGTAGCGCGTTCTGTACATGCGTAATAACTGCAGTGTGATAAGGTAGTTAGGTCTGTGTTCTGCTCTCAACCCTGCCAAGTGTGTGTGTGTGTGTGTGTGTGTGTGTGTGTGTGTGTGTGTGTGTGTGTGTGTGTGTGTTTATCGATTTATATATATGTAATGTAGATAGATATTGATATGTATGTGGATATTAGCACTATTGAATGTGCTGCATTATCTGTACGTGAATACCTTTGATGTATGTAAATCTGCTATGGCTCTATGATAGTGCACATACTGTGTGCTGTAGTGATCCTGGGTTATAGTTGTGTAGTGACCAGTTATTTTGTTGCTGAGTATTACAAGGGACATTGACAACAATGATAGTACAGCACCTTTAAACGGTCGTGTGCACATCTCAGCAACAGTCAGCAGTGGTTATTACTTTGGAGGATGAGTATGGCTCATATCACTATGTATTAACTGACACTACTATGCAAATCAGGTTAACATCACTGACTCCCGTTTATCCACAGGTTGTGATACAAATCCCAGGAATGTATGTGTATACATTGACAGGTGCAGGACTGAAATATTGTTGAATGCATGGAGGGGTGTCCATGGCCAGTAATGGTGATCTGTACAGCCTGGCAGGTATGGTCTGTGACTGTCCCACAACCTCCTGTATATGGCTGACACATGCTGAAACTGTGTACATGCAGACACACACACATATGAAACAAACAGCTAGGGCTAACACATACACACACACATTACATCAACATTGGGCCATGGAAACACTGTTGTCCCTCACACACACACATACTTACATGTTGATTGGATGGCTCAATGACAGGCTCTGGAAAAGAAACACCATACCCTGTGCATATGATGACACCTGTGCCACCACTTGTAATGTGTAACATTGATGCAGGAACAGACTAACATGGTACTGATGCACAGGGTGGCTTTATAGCCCTGTATTAATGTTATATTGTTGTTAACACAAAGTGTGATATCCTTCTAGGTGTATGTAAGCAGGCATGATGCATTGCAGCTATGACCATCAATGTAGTATAGTTTACAGCACTGTTGATTATGAAGATTTATCATCCATCCATGTGCCATTTGACTGACATGTGTAGTATTGGCAGCATGTATTTCAGAGTGTGCAGTACATGTGTGATGTGTGTAGTACAGATTTATACATGCTTACAAACACATACACTGGCTTACACGACATTACACGGGCTTCAACATTCTTACACTAGCTTACTCATTCTTCAACGCATGCACACAGGCTGACACACGTGCACACATGCTTACTCGGGCTTACAGGTGCACACAGGCATGAACACACTGTCAGCAGGCTTGCAAGACACTTCAGTGATATCCATGGCGTACACTGTCAGTTTCCTGACTGTACCTAGGATAAATCATAACACGCCTCTTCCACTGATGAGTAACTGACAGCAAACGTGACACATTGCTCCTATAGGATTATGGTGTTTTATACATACACACTCATGATGTCACCTATCATCTACTCTGATAGTCCCCTTAACCTACTCTTTCACTGCAGTGGCTTGGCCCATATGGCATGACAAATTGTGATTCACTATTCTCAGCCTCAATTGCATTGGATTGCCTACTAATGCTTGGTTACATCTCTAACAGAGCACTTCCACACATAGCAACCAGTACTCAGTAGCCATCTTGTCTTCAGCTTGCCATTCACCTGCATGGCGAACTACCTGTTAACAAAAATTACAATTTCTATGTGTATTTTAAATATTTTTCTTGTTTTAAAAGGGCAGCGCGTTTTTGCGCCGCTGCGCTACACTTACACACCGGAGACTGGAGGAGTTCAGATAGAGTTTTATTAATTTCCAATGGGAAAATATGCCACTGGCCTTATATTTGGCCATTGGCATGCTTTTTCAACTGAATTCATCCTTTATTTGCAGCTGACATTGCTCAGTTTAGCTACTTGCAGAATGTAACTCGGTTAACATCCGAGTACATTTCTGCACATAATTCTACTCTTGCACGGACAGCTTACTCTTTCATGTATCGCAGATTTACATCATTTGCATAGCTTTCATCTACAAATGGGGTTATTTGCATATCCTAACATTGTCCGTGCAACGTTCATTTTAGGGGCTGTCTTACACGCCCCTACAGGATATTGCTGAATAGCTTGGCAGACATCTTGCCTTGCTCTACTCTTCCTCTACTCGTACACGCCAGCCAAGGCTCCATGACTCCTGGCATAAGCTTTGCTGTGTGTTAATATGTCTATTTGTGGAGTATGCATGGCTGTAGGTATGTTTTGACCTGCTACGTCTGACATTTCTACGAAGCAGCTCCCACTTTCATCATTTGTAATGGTGACAGCCCTATAGGTACTATATATACAGCTTTGACATTTGACATGTCAACACATACCTGCAGTCAATACTAAACTGACTACTTCAGCGCTTTTCATACCTTCAGATTTTTCTTGTAGTAGTATAGTCGATAATACTGTTTCCTATAACATGTATCTGTTTCTGATACAAGATATATAATTTTATTACACCACTACACACAAGAAGAAATCACAGGCCAGATGCCATTACATTCCTTTTGCAGGACACACCCACCAAGAGTGTTGTGTTTCTCACAAAAGCCAACAGGTGCTAATCAAAACATATTATGCTATCATCTACCTTATGTGTTCGCCAGTATTTCCACTTTCCGTCAGTGGCAGAACTCACATGTGAGTGTGGGAGACTGAACACTGTATCGGGGACACTGCATAACACCCTGAGGGACACTATTAACCTTCCACATTGACTATCACAGGGCATAAGTATTCATTCATATTTATCGCGGTACATGCTTTTGACTTATACATGTTTTGTCATTTGTCATCTCGTCTTTCTTCACACCTGTCCACCTGATATCACTAGTTCTGTACATTTATTTAGGACAGGGTTACCTTCATACCTCTCAACTGTACACATTTTGGTTAAATGTCCCAAACTTAGACTTATAATGTTGTTCCTTTTTCCATAATATTGTGCCTTTCTGGTAAATTAGTGGCAGGTCATTAAGGACTGTGAGGTTAGATAATAATGACAGACATTAGTAGTTTATAACTAATAACCCTCAAAACATTCATACTAATGAATTATCCATTATTCTATCAATGTTCTTTGTCAGAGGAATATTTAACATAGTCCCTATTTGTACTTATTTAAATATACCTTTGTCCAGAAATCTTATTCTGAAAGGTTGAGAGGTATGGTTACCATCTTATTAAATGCGCATACGTCCATGATAATCACTTACATGACACTGATATAAGTCCCTACGTCTTCCCCCAATGGTTTACAAAATATCCAGTAGATGGGTTATTCATTTTTGGAAGGTATAGGCGTGTGCTATACCCACATAGGAATATTAATCACTACCATGGGGCGGACCTAATAAATCTGTGCCAACCAACACCTGTGAACCTAGGCCCAAAATTGCATACCCATGATTCCCATACCTGACACCCCTCCACAGTAGTCATAAGACATATTTAATGTGAGCGATAATAAAGTATGAAGATACTTCTAAGCACTATCCACTCTCCGCATATCAGGACATATGTCATACATTCTGTCAACCCATGTGTTATTACCCTTGCACAAGCTACTGTTGCATGTACAGCTATATTGTAGCTGCGGATGTGACGTCCTTAGCTTCGATTATTACTGGCCACTGCCTGTAAAAAACACTTTTTGGAGTCCTGTAAAGGACACCTATATCCATGTTTAAAGAGTAGAACTTGCAGATTTGGCACACTGGTACTTTCCGGGCAATGGTTTTGAAAGCAGCAGTGTATTTACCTTTCTTGCATGTCTGTATGTCTATCCATAATAGCTATGATGTAACCTATTTATGTACATGTGTTATATCTACAAGGACAAATGTTTATATGTTTGTTATGTATATATCGATTAATGTAATTGTGTGTATATATATATATGTATATATATATATATATATATATATATATATATATATATATATATATCTGTACAGTCTTTATTTTATATATTTATTTAGTTTAATTCTGTGGATATATATCTATAGACAAATATATATATCCATATATAGATATATAAATAAACATGTAGAAAACAGCATTCATTTGCTATGCTGTGAGCGGATTACACACGCGCATGTGCACTTGCATATCCTTATTGTGGGTTACATATGTTTACTAAGTCTTTGTCCTTATGTGGGCTTTCTTTATTGTGATGGTACCAGTACAATATCTGTAATCCGGTTAACGGACATATGCGAAACACACGTTCACCTTTACATATTTAAATATCTTTACAGCACACACGCTTTCATTAACTCATATGTGCTGTAGTCGTAGTTGACCCGGGACTGGATGCTGTAACCACTATACTATTGGTGTTCTGACTCATTTATATGCATACCCATAGTACATAGCTACATTAACATACGCCTTACTGCTTCACTTAGAACACAGGCATCCATTCTCCTGCTGGGAAAAACACGGTACTACATTTTACACATTCCCTAGTCCCTACTGCTCTGGACCCAAGCTGCATATTTAATCTCTCCAAGGATATGCAGAACTCCAAGGCTTATAGCCCTGGCACATAAAAGTCTTTGATTGTCAGGGTGTTCATGTGGTGATCTGGGTTTAGGCTTGTCCGCCTGGTGAATGGAACTGCCCTGACCAAGTTCAAATGTCAGACGAAGCACATGGACAGACTTTGTCCATTTTATAGAGGTTCAACTGTGTTTACAGACACAGGTCTTTCGGCACCTGCCGGCAGCTTTTTATGCTGGCAATACATAATATGGGTGGGACTGGTTACTATACATAATCCACGGTGAGGGGTGTTCCCATTCACATTTGACTATTTCGTGTATGCATTCTTATGGGGATTATTATTTTGGACATGAATTAACTACAGGTATGCAGTAGTACAGTAAACAAATGTGAAGGTTTGTTACTGTAAATATGTACAGACCTCTGTAATACACTGTTGTTTTCTGGCACATCAGTAGCTAGTCATTAAAGACTGAAGTCAGAACATAATGACAGACAGTTGAGTTTCAGACTTCATAATCTTCAGGAAATTAATGCCAATGTACAAACTGTTATTCTATCAACTTTCTAAATTTCTAAGAGCAATCTTTACAAATTTTCCATACTTTTGGGCCTTTGTCCCACTTTTATTCATGGCTTTGTCCAGATATCTTGCTCTCAAAGGTTGACAGGTATACTTTTATTCACGGCTTTGTCCAGATATCTTGTTCTCAGAGGTTGACAGGCATGGTCGGTCACACCTACACACACATTGTGTCCCTCACACAGTAGATCAGGGTTATCCTGTTTGTCAGTGCCTTCATCACCCTTATACCATTTGCCACTGTGCGAATGTGTGCAATATATTTACGCTTATTCATGCCGGGACACGTGCGTCACGGGCAAGTGTTTGATCCTGGGTAGTAGGTTATGCATGACCACTTATGGTTGGACAGTGTCGTGCACCTCTAATGCACATTCCAATGTCTGTCCAGATATCTACAGGACTGGACTTTGTGTCTTCCGTTCTAATGTTTACACAGGTTACGTATCCCATGAGGGATATCCAAACATTGTACCGATCCACAACACGAGGAATACCGAACATCGTTTTGGAGTTACGAAAATGTGCTGAGGTCATGTGCAATCCTGCAACTGCCTAGGCTGACACTACCTACTACATATGCGTAGTGGTCACTATGTGTAGCTGTGGCTGCACCAAACCAGTAGGCCACGTACGGCTGGATTTGGTGGACGTTCAGGTATGGGAGCGGGTTGTGTGATGTGGAGGGGATGCTGGGTAGTCCATTATGCATCCAGGTGTGTTGCATTTGTTATGGCCAGTTCCATCCAGGTGTGTTGCATTTGTTATGGCCAGTTCCATCAGGTCCAATATGTGGGCATGTGCCGGTGACATATCTATACATTTGTATCGCACATTTCAATATTCCTCTGTTTGTGGGAGTGTGTTCTACAGTATGGCCTGTCTGCTTGTATTACAGCCGTTTATACATGTGTTTGTGTTTCTTTCAGCTTCACCTGCTGCTCCCTCATACACCTCTGGTTCACCTATTCTGCATATGACACAGTATCACCTTGGAGGATTTTACCATTGCCCATCCACCCCACACACACACAGATTCCTCACACCCCATACATCTGTGCTTTGGTTGTTGACCCATGACACGGCCAGAGTAACACATTGAATACCCTACATGTGTCTGGTACCTGTATGGTTGTGTGGACTTCCCTGTCATGTTTGCTTTCCACATGCTATACCTCACGCACATAGGTACACACCCATACTTCACTTTCATTACATGTGTGGTATACCCGGGTACTACCCATTCGACTGTTACACATCCTGACAAGTTCGGCTTGTGCCGCTGACTTCCGGAGTTTGGCGGCCTGTTGTACTCATTGGTAGGATGCTACCTTTTCATATGTCCGGGATGAGATATATTCTGTCCACATGTCCGACTGTAGTGGACAACGCCTCCCCACAGTCGACGGTAGGGTTGCCACCTTTTCAATTGGCTAAAGTGGGACATTTTTGGTACACACATTACATTTTACAGGCAGACACATACCCACGGTCAGTACACAGGATAGAACTTAGACTTTTTGCCTATATAACAGCTTATTCTTGTTGCAGTTCAGTTGCTTATTCTGTTTCTTATAACGTTTATGTAATTTAGATACAGGAAACCTGTTTAATGCAACTATTACATAATGTATAGGGAATAATGTTGTCCTATAATCTCAGAACATTTGCCATTGTTACATGTTTTTGTCAGGACACAACTGCCCAAAGAGGGACTGTCGCTCGCAAAGTGGGACAGGTGGTAATCCTAGTCGACGGTACGGATAATACTGTTCTTTTCAGCCTACATGTGTCCTTATTGCTGTTGCTGTTTGTATGCTCCTTCCGTTTCTTTTACATGCTTATTCTATTTCCTATCACATTTGGTATATCACATACGGACATCCCTTTTGCATGTGACTATTACATGCCTTGTGGGATATAATTTGGACATACGGTCGCTAGATATCTACATTTCTCATGTATTTTGTTATGGACACATCTGCCCAGCTGTGTACCCTCCCTCACTTTACGTTTCAGCTGGTGACCCTCACCACTGGGCTGGACATACCTACTGGCGGATCGCTAACATATGATGCATTTCACTTCCACTCGGTATGGCTATCTACACTGCATTGGACTACAGCCACACGGTCTTCCATGTCATTTGTTCGAGGGATAGAGACCCCTTATTCCCTACCGTGCATTTGTGTTTGCTTCATCACTTTGTGTTCACAGGTACTTTCTTGCATGCTTTGCATACATTTCAGTATCCAGGGACACTGATGTGGCTACTATCTTGCAACTTGTTATATGCAAGCATTTTAGGTTGCACATCGACAGCTGCCATTTCCACACCTCCGTGCGGCACTTCGACATGCCCTATGCACTTGCGCTCCTTTCCTGTGCATGTGGCTGTGTCAGCAGCGCGCCTTCATTACTATGCATTTGGCGCTACTGCACCATCTTCCCACCGCACGGTCGGTGCAAGCCTAATGCCGGCCTTGCACCGAGCTTCATGAATCCTGGGGCTGGTGTCTGACAGCAACTATCTACTTGTTTCATGCAGAAAACATGATCAAAGTAAAAAATGCACAGCAAACAATAAACAAGCTCAAGATAAATTGCTTAAAGGATTACTGCACAAGTTATGGACCACACATGATAGATTGGCATCCTGTTTAGGTTACAGATAAAGCCTGCAAAGATGACTGCAAGTCTCCAGGAAATGTAATCAGCTTCTGAAAATACTCTAATCCTGTCCTTTATTACAAATACTGTCATATGCATTTCAATACTTAAGGCTTATGTGTTATCTAGTTATGTAAATATTGTTTGCATGGAAATAACAAAAAGGCTTTCAGTGTTGGTAATTCTTTAACAGTATGCTTATTAAAGCTTGCTTGTATCTTACAATCTCAGACAAGCTTACCTCATGGTCATTAAATCATTGCTACTTAAACACAGAGCAACAGGCAATGCAACAATCCATTTTCTGAATAATAAGAAGCATAAATCAAAAGTATAAAAATATGACAGAAAACCAGAACATTCTTCAAAATCAAGGACAGATGAAAAGCCACTGTAGTACTTGTGTCCACCTTGGATGGGGGGGATACTCTGCACATTTATACTTCATAAATGCCCCTTGCCTTGCTTGGCCACATCCAGAGTTATTACATGGGGTAGTGGGGTGCAACAAGTATGTCACAATTTGAAATGTCTCTGGTTGACAGTAGTGGCCCTGACACATTATAGAGGTCTGAAGAAGCGTCTTTTAGACGTGAAAGCACTTACCATTGTTCATACAAATAAAGAACTCGTTGATTTTATAACCGTTTGGTTTTTACATTCGTTGGATTTTTGTTTGGAAGCTCCATGGTGCATCCTTGAGATTTTTTGTCGTTGGCCCTGACACATTTGTCATACCTCCAACCTCAGAGCAAGAAATCTGGACAAAGCCATAAACAGAAGTGGGACAAAGGCCCAAAAATAAGGACAATTTTTAAATATTGCTTGTATAAACTTAGAAAGATAATATAATAGTAGGTCTTGCATTATTATGAAATTTCTGAAGGGTATGGAATCTGAAACTCAAATGTCTGTCATTATTTTCTAACTTCGATCTTTAATGATTTGCCACTAATTTGCCAGAAAATCACAATTTTATGAAAAATGGACCAAAAATGTGATGCAAAAATATAAAATATCCCCTCAATACAGCTGGGAACCTTTAGGGACACTTTTTTAATATTAGTAATGTTAAGTTGAGCAGCTGACAAAATAAGAGAATCTACATGCATTTCTGAAATAAAAGTAGTATATAACTCTGACCATTACAATTATTTGTTAATTGTAAACCTTCCACATTTTCTTCCAAAATTGCCATTTTGCGGAGGGATTATTAGGGGGAGAACAACATTTTAAGCCAAAGTTGGGGACAGTTGAGAGGTTTGGATATACCTAATTCTATAAAGTGATTTATTTGTGTGTACCTATCAACCTCTTAACACAGGAAATCTGGACAAGGCCAAATATATTGGGGGAACATACAGACAGTACTAAAAATTGCTCTTGTATAAATTTATGTAGTTGATAGAATAACAGGTTTTGCTTTAGCATGCATTTTTCTGAAGGGTATGAAGCCTGAAACTCAATGTATGTCATATTTAGTGACTTCATTCCTAAATGATTTGCCAGAAAACCACAAATTTTATGAGGAACATACCAAAAATAAGAAGCAAAAATCTATTTGTTCTGAGAAAATCTGGAGAGTTGAGAGGTGTAGTAGAGCCGGTGCTGGCTTTGAGTTTGCTGCCCTTCCCCCCTCACAAAATCATGGTTGAATGGGGCCTCCCCCTGCAGCCATTCTAATGTCCCATTACTTGGCTATTTCACCCCATTTACCATAAACACTGTAATGTGCAGACTGCTTTACTTCTACGATCATTTGGATTTCATTTAAAAGTTTTATTTTACATTTTAGAGCACAAACACTAATAGACATCTGCTAAACAAAGCAATGCAGTCTCACAATGAAAATAGACTTAGCATTAAAACTTCTCTGCCCTTGAAACTCACATTCATTGAAACAGCATTGAACCTCACATTTAAAGAAAACACAACTGGCCAGTGGCAGGCAAAGATTAACTTTGGGCTGTTTTCAAATCACAGACACCTTGCACAAGAAATATACGTGTTCTTTGATACACTTTCCTGATTGTATTAAATTATATTCCTTGTGTAATACAGTACAGTTGTTAGAGGGTGTTTTAAATTTATTGTTTTGAACATTTTTTCCAGTAAACAATAAAACAAAATGCATGCACCTACAATGACAAAACTGCCCAATTCAGAACATTTCCATCATAAAAGTCTACTCAAACTTCTACAATACAACCGGTAACAGTAAATATGCACAATCCCTGCAGAAGTAAAAGTCATCTAAATAATTCCACATTAAGGAGATTTGTAACTAATGAGGAGGTTGCTGCTAGCAAACAACTTTATATTTCATTGTTTCATCTACAAATAAAGTGCCTGTTGTCCTTGAGGAATAAATTGCCTATGTTACATTAAAAAAATGATGTTGTTGTCTTTCGGCTTTTCCTGGTTAGGGGTCGCCACAGTGGAACTCCGGTCTGCTAATGATTGGCAGTAGATTTTGACGAACGCCGAGGTGCTAGCCGAATATTCAACCTTCAATAAAGGTACGACTATTTACCCATGTCTTTCGAATGCCCACCCAACCATGAGGAGGATATGCAAACTCCACACAGAAGGCAGTCACCGCACTCCAGCCGTGAAATGAACGGGAGAACCTTTTGCTGTGAGGCAACAATGCTAGTGCTGTACCACCGTGGACATTAAACATTTAAAAAAAATGATAAGCTACTAATATTGAAATAATGAATGGATAGCAAACTGATAACAGGTTCATAGTTACTAGGTTTTTCCACCAAAGAGGATATTCTCAGGACTGCAGCATCCACCCCCCTTTAAATGTACAACACACTACAGTATCAGCAATGCATCTACATACTGTGGGAGGAGAACCCACAGCCTGCAGCACATGAGCATAAGAAATCTGGAAAAAGCTAAAATTTATTGGGGGTGGGGATAAAAGCCCAAAAAGCAGGGACACATTTTAAACATTGCTTGTACAATCTTGGAAAGTTTCTAGAATAAAATGCTGTGCTATTGCCATACATTTCACTGCCAAGTCTTGGCCCCAGGATGCTGTACACTACAGTCCAATCGGAGCAATATACCACTATGCAAAATCAGCTGTTTTTTAAAAGATAGGAAGACTGAAACTTAAATGGCTATAATTTAGTAAATTCAGTTTTCACCATAGCTCTCAACCTCTCAACCTCTTAGCACAAAACACACAGACAAAGCCAATAATGTGGGAATACAGCCCCCAAACATATTCAGTGAATTCACTTCTCACCATAGCTCTCAACCTCTTAGCACAAAAATAAATGGATAAAGCCAATAACGCTAGAATACAGCCCCAAAAATAGAGAAAAATTTCAAATATTGATCTTATAAACTTAGAAAATTGCTAGAATAAAATGTTTTGTGTTTCCATGTACTTTCTGAAGAATATGAAGTCTGAAATTCAAATGTCTGTCATTATTTAGTGAATTCAAAATCCAGAAAACCACAGATTTTAATTAGAACAGAACAAAAACATGAGGCAAAAATCTACAAGTGGTATTGGGTAAGGAATCCAGGCTCTTACTACCTGCACCCAAGATACAGGGTTTGAGCCTACTTTCTAGC
>NC_056726.1:862412216-862479716 GCF_019279795.1 Protopterus annectens
TCTTCTAAACAATTCTTGCTTTTGGATATTTCAACTAGCACTTAGTGGATCTTAGAAGATGATTGTTAGTTTAGTGATTTAGTAGACCTTGCAGAACTGGAGTTTTTCGGGGAAGTATAAGATCTAATGAGCAATTGTAAGTTGGTTAAAGGTCAGTAAGGTCAGTTTGGTAGTTCAAGCCAGGAAAGTTGTTTTAGGGCTAGACAATGGTGGGTCCTGAAAGCTGAGTCAATAGCAAACTTTGTAATTTTGTTATAACAGCAGGTTAATTTGTTTAAGTTTCTTTGTTTAGGTTAGTTAGTTAGTATGGGGGAAGCATAGAGATTTGTATAGAGTTTGTGGATTTTTCAGTGATGGCTCTACTGCTATTGGTGAGGTAGTTTTTGCATCTGTAGAGGGTTCCGAGTTTTTTTATGGGCTTTTGTTATTGGTAGTGCTATATTGTTTGTTGATTGTGTTATATGTTTGTTGAATGTCATGTTGTTATCTATGATAACTCTTAATAGTTTGGTTTTTCAGACTGGTGATAAGGGGGTATTGTTAGAGGAGACTATTTTAAATGGGGGAATGGGGTCTGTGGCTTTTTAGGGATGGAATACCATTAGGTTTGGGATTTTTTAGGGTTAAGTATTAGTTGTAAGTCAGATAACCATGTTTCTATGGCAGTAAAGGATTCTTGTGTAATTTGCTGCAGAAATTGAAGAGTGGTGGCAGTGCAGATTAGTGTGGAGTTATCAGCATACTGGACCAGACTGGCATAGAGGGTGGCTTTGTGAAGGTTATTGATAAATATGGTAAAGAGGATAGGTCCAAAAATTGATCCCTGTGGGGCACCTAAGGTTATGGGGAGAAGAGGAGATAGAGAGTTTAGCCATATTACAGCTTGTTAAAGGTTAGATAGTTTTTGAACCATAATAATGTGAAGTTCCTTAGGCTGAGTTTTGAGAGTACAGTTAGGAGTTTGGCATGTGAGACTGTGTCAAATGCCTTGGAGAGATCAAGAAAGATAGTGGAGACCAGGTTACCTTGTTAGGAGTATGGCATGCAAGACTGTGTCAAATGCCTTGGAGAGATCAAGAAAGATAGTGGAGACCAGGTTACCTTTGTTACTTTGCTGATTTACAGTGCTGGAAAAACTAATAAGAGCTGTGGTGGTGCTATTATTGGGTCAGAAACCATGTTGCATGTTGGCCAGGAGATTATTAGTTAGGTGATAGTTTAGAATTTGGGAATGTATGCATTTCTTTAGAATTTTTGACAAGGGGATATTATGGCGCTTGATCAGTGATTAGATAGTTTAACTGAGTTACCACCTTCATGATGCCGTATTATGTGTTAAATTTTCCAGGGGGTTGGGATGCATTGTTCAGAGACTGACCTCTTTATTAATAGTAAGACAGGGTAAACGATGGCCTTGGCTGTGATTTTGAAGTATTCCGCTGAGAGTTTATTGGCTGCTAAGGTTCTGGGTTTATGATTTGTCAAGTAGTTATAAATTGTTTTGGTTGGTACTGGTTGTAGCTAGAAGCAGTTTTGATCTGTTGTACAGGTGTTGGGAGTTGACTGGCTTTTCTGTTCGTTGTGTTACATGGGGAATATTGGCAATGAAGAGGAAATGTTGTAGTAGGGAAAGGCTTAAAAATACCAGCTAAATGGATGGAGGAAGAAAAGTGGCAGAATATGGTGAAACATTATGGGAAGAGCATTTAACCACGGACATTGTTTATGTGTCTCTTACCGATTGGTGGATAAAACTTAAAGTCAAATATAAAAAAAATATATATCTTATATGAAATAGAACAATATCTAAGGTTGAAGTATGTTCACAGATTGTTACTTCAGAAATATGAATATTCAGTGGAAAGACACAGTCAAGATTGCATAAAGAGAGAAAGAGAAATGTATGAAACAAGTAAACAAAGAGTACAGATGTTATTGTATAGAGTGAGATATCTGTTTAAAAGGAGCAAATGAAAATGTATTAACTTTTCTAGGTGGGTGGGTTAAGAAGAATAAAAATGCTATTCATGGTTTGTCTGACACTGGGATAGGAATAAAAGGTAAGCAAAATGTTATGACTGTTGCAATAAAATACATGTAGAAATTATATGATTGCAAGGAAAGGGAAGAGTTAAGATACAGACATTTGTAAAAAAATATATGTTGATTTCCAAAATAAAATATTGACAGGAAAATGGAGTTAGATGAGGTTAAAATGTTATTAGAACAGATAAAAACATCTCCCTAGAGGAAGATGGGCTTGCTTATGGTTAGAATAGCTCCATGGCTGATACATAAAAAAATATATCTTTGGATGACTTGAATGAATGGCTCACTTTAAGGCTCATAATGGTTGCATAGTACATGCTGTTATAATGTTTTTTATGGAAAAAGGGAGATAAACAGGATTTGAAAAACTGAAGAACTATAACTCTATGCAATAGAGATTATAAAATCTTGATGAAAGTTCTACAATTTAGAATAAGAGATGGTATTAGATAAATGATGACATGGATGTATGGTTTGCCATGTAAACAAATTAAGAAGCTTTTGTTAATTAAAAAAGGTAGTGCTTGAAATACAGGCAAGAAGAGAAGGTGTACTCTTGGTACATGCTATACCAAAGGTCTTTGATAGTTTAGAGCACAGACCATTATTGGAAATGTTGTATCAGTATGGCTTTGACATCAAGATGCAGATTGCTATGTGCAGTATACAGTAGGTTAGTTACATCATTGTTAATAAATGGTTTGGACTGTACTGACATCAAAATGCAGAGAGGAGTCAGGCAGGGATGCTGATTAAATTGAGTTTTTTTGGTGATGAATAAAGTAATTAATTACATGGATGCTAAATTTTTAAGGGGACAATGGACATTGATTAAGGGGATAGAAATTCTACCTTTTTTAGTTTAGGCAGATGATTTAATGCTAGTTTCTCAGAATAAACAATACTGACATATTTATTTGAGACAATGGAAAAAAACTTAGGGAAAGTAGGAGTCCAAATAATTAAGGAACATTGCAAATGGTTTGGGGCAGACTTTGGGAAGGTAGGCACAGGATATACCACATTGGGAATAAAATCTTTAGGCCTTAATTTTGATGGACAGGAAAGAGTTCAGTTGCAATGGGAAGGTGTAACTTCAAAAATGAAGGGCACAGCTTTTGGAAGACCTTCAAAATATCATTTAAGAAGAAAGGCTTGTTGATAAATGGGACACTTTTGAGACCAGAAAGGTGCATAGCTGGTATTTTTATTTTGTCTAAGGAAAGGGGAAATGAAACAGTAGACATTGTTTTTTCTTTTTGGGTGGATATTGATTAAACCCCATATAAAGGAATATTGTTTATAGTGAAGTAATGAAGGGGAAGTTATATTTGGGTTATCCAGTTTTTTATAATATTATTACATATGTATCATATGTTACAAAGCATTAAAACAGGGACAACTTATTGCATATTTTTTATTTAAAACATAACAATCTTTTTGGGATAGTTATGAAAAATGAAGAAGGGTACAATTCAATGGGAAAGTAGAAATGAAGGAATTTCAAAAAAGATACATCACTGAAAAATAAGATTACATGGCTTTGTGGCTTATAGAAAAGAGCGGCATATATATATATATATATACAAAAACAAAAAAAAAATCTTGCTTTTTTCCCACTTTTCTGAGAGTTAAAAAAGTTCAGTTACAGGCTTGCTGTTCCTGAACTGTTTGAAAGTTTCTGTGAGGCCATTTTTGCTTGGGCTGAAGGAAGGTCTCTGTGTTTATCAGTGGGAGTGACTAACATTGAGCAGCTTCCCTGCCCCCCGGAGAGGTGGTTACTGACTTGAAACTGTAGTTTTATTGGCCACTAGGGGTCATTTCCATAACTCCTTCATCTTCCTCTCTTAAAACCTAGTTGCCTCGTGGTTTGAGCGTCTTTTCAGGCTTTAGCGCGATTTAGCCCGATTTAGCGCGGAGTTGCTACTGTTGCACACTAGGGCAGTGCCGGTTAAGCAGGTTTAAACTATTCGGGCTACCTAAAGTCCACTCTTCAAATTTTCCCTTAAAACTACCTTCCTCGAACTATACTACTGATCTAATCAGCGTATCCTATAATTAAAAAGATCATCTCTACTTGACTCCAAGTAGACTATTCTCTATCTGTTAAACGTAGCACTTGCTCCTACAGTACTTATTACCTTGATACGGCACTCTTGTCATAGATAGTACCCCAAAAAGGCAACCCCCATTTCTCGGTCACCCACGTCCCCGGAATCTTTTTAAAGTTTTTTGTCTATTCCTTCTAGCATGTCGAGGGATCAGTTGCTAGTGTCCTCTCCTGCTCAGCTGGTGAACCTGGGAATATTGAGGCAATGTTACAATTGCCTCATGTACACAGACAACCCTCTCCTCCTCCCACAAAACACAAATACATGCGAGAGATGCAACTACACGGCCAAACTGGAGGCTGAGCTCTCTCAACATAGGACTGGCAAGACCAGTCAGGAGGAGAAGGTTACCACACACACTATAGACCCAGTCTCACATATTACCATTACAACCTCAAATCATACACATAAACACACAAAGACATACTCGAGGCTCTGATCAAAAATCTACCAAAACAGCAGAGGCCACCAAAGCAGACACCCAAACAACCACCACCTCAGAACACAACACCTGCAACACATAGACCTCACAGTCAGAGTGTCAAACAGTCACAGCCCTTAAGGCCAAACACAATGCCAGACACACTAGTCATTGGTGACTCCATAGTCAGACACACTGACGTCCCTCACCAGACTGAGTAAGGAGAAGGTCACAGTAAGCTGCCTGTCGGGCGCTAGAATCCGCCACATAACGCAAGCACTCAGGTCTCTCAACAGCAGGTACAAATATGATTCAGTCATTGTCCACGCTGGTGTAAACGACCTGAGACGCACCTCCTTGGACTACATGAAAAGAGACATTGAGGAGCTCTGATTATGTAGCCCAGACAGGTATGACCCTGACCTTGAGCAGTATCCTACCTTCACCAAGAATGATGCCACAATACAGAGATAAGATGATCAGCTTTAACAATTGGCTTAAACACTGGTGTCATTCAAAGGGGATCCAGTATCTGTCTGCCTGGGATGACATGCTGGACAAGCCACGCTGCTCGCAAGGGACGGCTTGCACCTGTCACCCCTGGATTCCGGATATTGGCAAAGGCTCTTGCCACCCCCATAGTGCCTTTTTTAGGCAAGGCTCAAATTCTAAACATACCACCCTAGAACACAAAAAGGAAAAACTAAGGGTAATGCTGCTCAATGCCAGAAGTCTAAATCTCAAAATGCACGCACTCGAGGCCCTTCTCAGTATGGAGAACATCGATGTCTGTGCTGTGACAGAAACCTGGTTCAAGGCTCCTGAGAGCACCCGCGCTATCAGGTTTTACCTCATATCATGCGTTCCCCCAAAATCTGGACAATACCAAGAAAGGAGGGGTATCCATATTCATCAAGGACACCCACACCTCAAGACTGGTGGCAACGCGATGCATCGGAGACCATCCAGGTGCAATTAACCATAGGCAAGACTGCTCTGCAAATTGTAGCATGTTACAGGCCACCCTCACAAACTCAGGAACCTCACATGGCCTTCCTGAAAACACTAGAGGGGATAAATGTATCACCAAACACCATCATACTAGGTGACTTCAATTACCCTAATATAGACTGGGAACACTACTCAAGCCCAAACACCCTAGCCCAAAAGTTCCTGGAATTCATAAACTCAAATGCCATGGAACAACTAGTCACCATCCCCACAAGAGGAGATAACATACTTGATCTCATCATCACGAACATGGGAGCACAATGTTCAACACCGAGGTGTACCCCTCACTGGTGAGATCAGACCACAAACTAATCTCGCTGGAGGTCCTCATCCCACCCCCACCTGAAATAAAAAGACCACAGTAAAGAACTTCTCAAAAGCCGACTTCACACTTCTAAAGACTAGTGTGGTCTCCTTTAAGGCCCCGAGCCGGCGGAAAACAGTACTCAAGCCGCTGAATCACTTACAAATGCCTTCTACCAGCACCTGCAGGACTGCATGGATAAGGCAATCCCAAGCAAAACAAAGACTCTTTGTACCAAAGGCAAGCATCCAGTCTGGTGGACCCCAGCCATAAACAAACTCTACAACAAAAGGAGGAAGCTACTACAAGATAGAGCAAAATCCTTAAAAGGTAAGACACCCTTGATCACTATAAGTAAAAACTAAGAGCTCTCATAAAATCATCCAAAGCAAATTTCGAGAGAAAAATAGCTAAAGACTCAAAAGACAATCATAAGGCCTTCTTTAGCTATGTTAGAAACCTGGGAGGAAACTCCCAGATATGCTCAGAGCTAGTTCAAAATGATGTGAAGATTACTGATCCTACAGACATTGCCAACATACTGGCTGACAGGTTCAGTGCAAACTTCTCCCCTCCCCCAAAAGGAGAGATATTTATACCAAATGATTGCAGCCCCCAAACATCTCCAGCGCCCAAGTGAGAACTGCTCTCTCCAAAGCAAAAACACAGCATCCATGGGACCTGATGGTGTCCCCGGCTGTGTGCTCCATGAACTCAATGAGGAATTAAACCCACAGCTAGGACAGCTGTTTAATCAAAGTCTTACCTCTGGATACGCACTCCAGGAGTGGCGCACTGCAACTGTGGTACCACTTCACAAAGGCGGTGCCTCCACCGACCCTGGAAATTACCGCCCATTAGCTTGACAAGCCTTATCTGCAAAGCCATGGAGAGGATCATAATGGACCTCATAAATAAAGACATAGGGAATTTGCAGACTTTGGATCCAACCCAGTTTGGCTTTGTCAAAGGCAGATCATGCCTTTTAAACTTGGTTGACTTTTTCAAACAGTCACCAAAGCCATTGATGAGGGAAAGGCAGTCCATACAGCCTACCTCGATCTGGCTAAGGCCTTCGATACAATACCCCATTCGGGTATCATTGAAAAACTCATCAGCTTAAATGTCAACCCATACATCACAAGATGGGTTGCAAACTGGCTGAGTGACAGAACCCACAGGGTCAGAGCTGCTGGCGCCATGTCAGACTCAAAGCCTGTCACAAGTGGTGTCCCACAGGGCTCAGTCCTGGGCCCACTCTTGTTTGGCATCTACTTTTCCGAAGTACAAGCAAACACAGGAGGGTTATGGCTGACAAAGTTTGCAGATGACTGCAAACTGGGCCATAGTAGAAAACACATCTGACACAGATATCCTTCAGAAGGGTCTCACAGAAACGGATAACTGGTGCCAGAGCCACGGCCTAAAGTTAAATGCCAAAATGCATAGTCATACCCTTCGGGAAAAACAAGGTTACCCCTAGCTACCAAATAGGTGGCAATCCACTGAGCACAGAAGAAGTTATCAGGGACCTGGGGACCCAGGTTGATAGTAGTCTGTCATTCGACACCCATGTAGCTAAAGTAGTTAGGAAGACCTTCTACATTGCCCACCTTATCATGAAGGGATTCTCATCTAGATCAAGGGAGGTCATAGTCTCCCTTTACTCATCACTCATCAGACCAATGATTGAGTACAATGCCCCATTCGGAATGTATCTGACCCGACACTTGCAGCAGCTGGAGAGGCCACAAAAGTTCCTCACCAAAAGGATAAAGGGTCTCAAAATCTGTCCTATGCTGCCCGACTGAAAGAACTCCAGCTCTATTCAGTCGCCACCGCTTGCTCAGAGGTGACCTTTGCCTAACATACAAGGCCATGTCAAACCCAGATTTGATGAATATGCTTCACCTCAAAAATCTAGATCCATCAGAGCCACAAGGGCGGGAGACTTAAACCTTGACACGGCTATTAATAGGACGTGCTGGAGGGATAGATTCATCACCCAAAGACTCCCTATGCTGTGGAACAAAATCCCGGTACATGTGAGGCAGAGCACCTCGCTGGCCTTGTTCAAGAGAAATCTTGACCAATGGATGGGAGATCGCAGATATACCCCAGGGATTACCTCAGTGTCACTGCTCGACAGAGGCACAGAAAAATAATGGGTATAGTTCCCCATACTAAAGGGGTGGCCTAAGCCACAAAACGATGGGCTAGGCTTGTAAATGCCCTCGGGCAGATAGCCTAGTATGAACCTATGAACCTATGAACCTATATATATATATATATATATAATGGAAGTATTGAATTATGAAGATGGATATGTTATGAGAAATGCACAAGAATAAGAGACAATTAGAGAGGTGAATCGGATATGGCAAGCACCAAAATGGTCAGACTTTTTGTGGGGTCTACCCTTTCAAAAATTACATTATTGCTCAGGCTCTGGATTGCATTGCATAAGTGGAAATTCCTTAAGATTCTAGGAGCAGGATACGTTATTTCTTATTCTTATTTCACTGAACTGCACTTCTGAAATGCTTATAATTGTGCTATACAATTGATCTACTACATTTTGCACTGTTATAAAGCTTTTTATATTGTTTCACTGCATTTATGTACTGTTTTATACTGTTTAAACATTACTTAACTGTAAACTGCGTTTTCATACTGAGAGTTGTATTTTCTGTTTGTGAGTGCTCTATTCGAGCTTTTCTGTGCATTTTTGATAATTGTCTGTTTACAGTTAAAAGCATTCTCTAGAGTCTGCTCCTTGATCTGTTTAACACTTTTATTTACTGGCTACAGCTAGGAACTGTAATAGTGTGCATTACTATAATTGCATTTCTTATTTAATTACTAAATTGTAAACTGCTTTTCCATACTGAGACTTGTATGTTCTCTTTGTGGGTGTTCTTTCTATGCTTTTAAAGTGAGGATTCTGTGTTCTGCTCAGGTGGCATAATCTTGATAGAGGCCTGATGTCTAGGCTGGTAGATTTGTTTGAGTTTCCTGTGTTTCTGGCAGCCATTTTCTGCTGATTGTCTTCATAATTATTGAGAGTAACAAGGCCTCCTGACCTTCTGTAGTAGGAGTGATTGGGTAATAGCAGGGGTTGAGTAGTAATCTGATCTTCCAACTCTTCCATTCTTACTGCTATATAAACCCTGTGTCTTATAAAGGTTTTGCTTGTATTGCTCAGGCTCTGGATAGCATTGCATAGGTGGAAATTCCTTAAGATTCCAAGAGCAGGATAAGTTATTTCTTACACTTATTTCACTGAACTGCACTTCTGAAACATTTATAATTGTGATATACAGTTGATCTACTACATTTTGCACTGCTATAAAGCTTTTTTTATTGTTTCCCTGCATTTATGTACTGTTTTATACTGTTTTAACATTACTTAACTCTAAACTGCTTTTTCATACTGAGACTTGTATTTTCTGTTTGTGAGTGCTCTATCTGAGCCTTTCTGTGCATTTTTGATAATTGTCTGTTTACAGTTAAAAGCATTCTCTGGAGTCTGCTCATTGATCTGTTTAAAACTTTCATTTAGTGGCTACAGATAGGAACTGTAATACTGTGCATTACTATAATTGCATTTTTTATTTAATTACTAAATTGTAAACTGCTTTTTATACTGAGACTTGTATTTTCTCTTTGTGGGTGTTCTTTCTATGCTTTTAAAGTGAGGTTTCTGTGTTCTGCTCGGGTGGCATAATTTTGATAGAGGCCTGTTGTCTAGGCTGGTAGTTTTGTTTGAGTTTCCTGTGTTTCTGGCAGCCATTTTCTGCTGATTGTCTTCATTATTATTGAGAGTAACAAGGCCTCCTGACCTTCTGTAGTACGAGTGATTGGGTAATAGCAGGGGCTGAGTAGTAATCTGATCTTCCAACTCTTTCATTCTTACTGCTATATAAATCCTGTGTCTTATAAATGTTGTGCTTGTATTGCTCAGGCTCTGGATTGCATTGCATAAGTGGAAATTCCTTAAGACTCCAAGAGCAGGATAAGTTATTTCTTACACTTATTTCACTGAACTGCACTTTTGAAATGCTTATAATTGTGATATACAGTTGATCTACTACATTTTGCACTGCTATAAAGCTTTTTTTTATTGTTTCACTGCATTTATGTACTGTTTTATACTGTTTTAACATTACTTAACTGTAAACTGTTTTTCATACTGAGAGTTGTATTTTCTGTTTGTGAGTGCTCTATCTGAGCTTTTCTGGGCATTTTTGATAATGGTCTGTTTACATTTAAAAATATTCTCTAGAGTCTGCTCCTTGATCTGCTTAAAACTTTCATTTTGTGGCTACAGCTAGGAACTGTAATTTTTCCCACCCAGCCTCCCTAGTTTTGTGTGTTCTTATACTTGGTGGCTTTGCAGTTGCCCGCCCATACTATGTATTTGATCTGTGACACTCCTCCCAGTCTAGTTTCATTAGTTCACTCAATCTAATAGAGAACATTTGTGAAGGCCAACCCACTCAGATTCTTAATGTTGAATTAACTTCTATTCCAGCTTTCTCCATTTCCACTTTACTGGGAAAAAAATTCTAAGCTTGCTTCCCCCCTTTCCTGTGGCAGGTCTTATCGAGATACGAATTTGCTGTGTCCAGGACTGTTTTTGAGCTCCTAAGCCCCCCCCCCCCCCCACTTAACCATCTTTAAACTATTCCTGGCACCATAAAGTCTGTTCTTCAAAATTTCCCTTGCAATTAGCCAGCTTTTTAGATTTAGCACTCAAATCTGTTTCTTTGAGGTCAGCTCTTGTTCAGAACTCATTGTTAGCACTAAATAAGTTACAAATTGCTACACCACTCAACTTTCCTCACTTGTCTAGAGGAAAACAGTTTTTAGTACTTAATAAATAAGCACCTATTCAGGCATGTCTAAAGGTCAGC
Organism: Protopterus annectens; assembly: GCF_019279795.1. Lineage (NCBI taxonomy): Eukaryota > Metazoa > Chordata > Ceratodontiformes > Protopteridae > Protopterus > Protopterus annectens. The sequence goes on from NC_056726.1 coordinate 862,423,029, forward strand.
TCCTGGTGTTTTTTCCTGTCTACTTGATGAATCTGGGCATCTTGGGACAATGCAGTAATTGCCTCATATACACAGACAACCCTCTCCTCCTACCACCCAACACTACGACCTGTGAGAGATGCACTTATATAGCCAAACTGGAAGTAAAGCTCTCTTCACCAAAGACTGGCCTAGACAGTCAAGAGGAGAAGGTAAACACTTGCACCGCACCACACTCATCACATAGTCCCTCAAAACCTACACCACCAAAACACATACACAGAAGCACAAAACACACACCTACATTCGCGGAGGCTCTCAGTACAAATCTGCCCAAACAACAGAGACCTCCAAAGCAGAAATGCAAGCAACCTCCACCCCCCCAACACAACCCAAGTGACACATAGCCCACATACTCAGTGTGCTACTCAACTACAGCCCATAAGTCATAACGTACTCAACACTCTAGTCATAGGTGACTCTATAGTCAGGCACACTGTTGTTCCACTCACCAGGCTAAACAAGGAAAAAGTTACTGTCAGCTGCCTATCAGGTGCCAGGATCCACCACATAATGCATGCACTCAGGTCACTCCACCAGAAGTACAAATATGACTTTGTCATTTTCCATGTTGGTGTGAATGACCTGAGATGTACCGCCCTGGACTACATGAAAAGAGACATGGAGGAGCTCTCCGATCTTGTAGCCCAGGCAGGTATGACCCTAGCCCTGAATAGCATCCTGCCATCACCCAGAATGATACCACAATACAAGGAGAAAATGATTGACTTTAAAAATTGGCTAAGCTTCTGGTGCATTCTAAGGGAATCCAGTATCTGTCTGCCCGGGATGACATGATCGACAGACCATGCTACTTTGCCAGAGATGGCCTGCACCTGTCGTCTTGGGATTTGGATACTGGCAAAGGCTCTTGCCACCCCTATAGTGCCTTTTTTAGGCAAGGTTCAAATGACAAATTCACCACTGTAACAGGTACAAGCAAGCAAAATCTAAGGGTAATGCTACTCAATGCTAGAAGTCTAAACCTCAAAATGCACTCACTCAAGGCACTCCTTAAAATGGAGAACATTGACATCTGTGCAGTGACAGAGACCTGGTTCAAAGCTCCAGAGAGCACCCCTGCATTACCAGGCTATAATTCATACCACACCTTTCAGCCACCAAACCCGGACCAAAACAGTAAATGTGGAGGCGTGTCCATATTCGTTAAGGATATCCACACCTCCAAGCTAGTTGCTCAGCATAATGCATCCGAGATTATCCAAGTTCAAATAACTATGGGCAAAACTGCAATCTAGATTGGAGCTTGCTACAGACCCCCCACCATGCCCCAGGATTGCCACTCCTCTTTTCTTGATACACTGGAAAATATTAAGGTACAACCCAACACTCTAATAATGGGTGATTTCAACTATCCTACCATTAACTGGGAAAGCTACTCATGTACCAACTCTTTTGCTCAACGTTTTCAGGAAATCATCAATTCCAACTCCTTGGATCAACTTATCCACACCCCCACCAGGAGCAGCAATATCCTAGACCTGGTCAGCTCCTCGTTGGTCAGATCCAACCACAAGCTAATCACCCTAGACATCCACATCCCACTTCCACCCCCCATTAGGAAAACAACCGTAAAAAATGTTTCCAAAGCCAACTTCATGCTTCGTAAGACCGAAGTGGCAAACTTCACGACACCCATGCAGATGGACAATAGAGGAACGACTGCTGAATCCTACACAAATGCACTTTATAAGCACTTACAAGAGTGCATGGATTGTGCTATCCCTAACAGAACCAAGATGCTATCCTCCAAAAAAAGGAAGCCAATCTGGTGGTCTTCTGCCATAAACAAACTCTATAACAGAAGAAAGAAACTGTTGCAAAAAAGATTAAAATCCCATGATTGGAGGAACTCCATGGTCAGCCTCAGTATGAAACTGAGATCCCTCATAAAATCCTCCAAAGCTAGTTATGAAAACAAAATTGCCACCGATTCTAAAGACAACCACAAAGCATTCTATAGCTATGTCAAGAATTTCAATGGCAACACTCAGATCTGCTCTGAGTTACAGCACATTGACACTAAATATACAGAACCAACTGATATTGCCAACATCCTGGCAGATAGGTTCAGTGCTAACTTAACCCCCCTCTCACCCCCTAAAGGGCCCATCTTTATACCGGAAGAATGCAAAGTTCCTGTAATCATGGCTGCACAGGTAAAAACCTCACTCTCCAAAGCCAAGAACACAGCATCCATGGGACCTGACACCATCCCAGGCTGCCTTCTACATGAACTACAGAATGAACTGGCACCCCACCTAAGTACCATGTTCAATCATAGCCTCACCTCAGGCTTTGTGCCCATTGAATGGCGCACCGTGACAGTTATCCCACTCCAAAAAGGAGGGGGCCACAATAGACCCCAAGAATTACCGTCCCATTAGCCTGATGAGCCTGCTCTGAAAGGCCATGGAATGTACCATCATGGAACTCATAAACAAAGACATTGGAGATCTCCAAACTCTGGACCTCACATAGTTTGGGTTTGTAAAAGGCAGATCATGTCTCCTAAACCTGATATTCTTCTTTGAAGTAGTCACCAAAGCCAAAGATGAGGGTAAGGTGGTTCACACAGCCTATCTAGATCTCCCCAAGGCATTTGACACCATCCACCACTCTGGAATTATATAAACTCACTAAACTAGGTATAAATCCCTATGTCACAAAATGTGTTGCCAACTGGCTTACTGACAGAACCCACACTGTGAAAGTAGCAGACTCCAAATCAGACTTCAGACCAGTGACAAGTGGAGTACTACAGGGTTCAGTTCTGGGTCCTCTCCTGTTTGGTATCTACTTCTCTGAAGTACAGGATAACTCAGAAGGTCTTCTGCTAACTAAATTTGAAGATGACTGCAAACTAGGAGCCATAATCGAAACTCCTAATGATGTGGACATCCTACAAAAGGGCCTCACTGAGACAGATGCCTGGTGTCAAAGACATGGTCTCAAGTTCAATGCCAAAAAGTGCATTGTCATCCCCTTTGGTAAAAACTCTGTACCCATGAACTACCACATAGGCGGTAGTCTACTTAACACCGAAAGTGTGATAAGAGACCTTGGGACACAGGTGGACAGTAGTCTCTCCTTTGATAATCACATTGCCACAGTGGTCAGGAATTCCTTCTACGTAGCACACCTCATCACAAAAGGTTTCTCATCCAGAAAAAAAGAGGTCATCGTTCCCCTCTACTCATCACTCATTAGACCCATTATAGAGTACAACGCCCCTTTTGGTATGTACCTCACAAGACATCTACAACAACTGCAAACATCACAAAAATACCTCACAAAGAGGATTACTGGCCTCAAACAGATGCCTTACACAGACCGTCTAAAAAAACTCCAGCTTTACTCCGTCGCATATCGCCTACTCAGAGGCGATCTCTGCCTAACATACAAAGCTATGTCAAACCCAGAGCTGTTGGACATGCTCCACTTAAAGAAATCCCAATCCATCTGAGCTACACGCCCTAGGGACCTAAACCTTGTCACCACAATAAACAGAACATGCTGGAGGGATAGATTCCTGTCCCAGAGACTTCCCATACTCTGAAACAGACTACCTATCTATGTCAAACAGAGCTCCTCATTAGCACTCTTCAAGAAAAATCCTGATGATTGGATGGGTAATCAGAAATTCACCCCAGGGATCACTTCTGTGGTTCTGCTTGACAGGGGCACAGGAAAATAGTTTTCTTGAGTGGCGAAAGCCAGGGTACCTTTTTGGCTAGGCTTGTATAGGCCCTAGGGTCAATAGCCTAGTACCTACCTATGAACCTATTAAACAAAATATAAGGTATTAAATATTGTAGAAAGAATTGTAAAGGTCTTTGGTCTCGCTGTAGGCAAAACGCTGGGGTGAGCAAAGAAGGAGAAAGTACTTAATCAAACAGTCACAAACCCCAGAGTAGGCAGGCTCAAATCCTTAGATGATAGAAATCCAAAAAGTGAATACCAAACAGTTAGGTGAAGAATACCAATAAACTGTTTATTGTAATAAAAGATGAGCGCTTTCGCTTCACAGCTTCTTCAGATCTATAGTAACACATCTCTAAAATCACAAGCATATATACCTTCTTTCACTAATTAATCATTAACAATTGTCCAATATAAGGAGCATTTAAAGGGATATCTACGTGTGCCACATGTTCTAAATGTTTAATTATAGAGGATGTAGATCTACAAAAGTGTATAAATATATAAAAATATAAAAAGGTATATAAGAATACAAAATATATATATAAGGAATATATATATATATATATATATATATATAAAAGATATATAAAAACATCAATCTATTACATTAAATAGTATATTAAGAGCAAATAAAACAATATATGAAGTGATCACTGGAAGCTTCTGTCAGTCATAGAGGTAAAACAGTCTATAAACTTTACTATATGCAAAAATAAAACAAAAATAAGATGAAAAATATACATCTATATATGGATATGTGCCTAAATATATATAGCCAACAACAACATCTATAGTTTACTAACAACAACATCTGTAATTTACCTAAACTCAGTTCCATTTCAAAGAGTGACATTGTATATTGGGGCATCAATCACATGCACCTATCTGCCATAAATAAAAAGTCAATGATATTTGTATTTGAATTTGTATTTGAAAAGAAAGTATACCAACAGAAGCGGCATAAAGTTATTAGAGACACTAATGATTTCAGAAATGGCCATGTCTTTATGTGGCCTAGACCTAATTTAAAAGCTAACACAGGAGTATTGAATGATAATATGAATACTGCCATAAGACAAACTGTGTATGATAGACCAATCACTAGTAATGTAAGAGATAATGTTGACACTGATGGACTTAGAGTTCAGATGGACCTTCGAGCTTCATGTGATGAACATGAAGGGGTCGATCAGTTGATTCCATCTCAAACCTCAAAAGTTAATGTAACTAATAGTAATATTGGGAATAAGAATGTTTTGATTAATGATCACTGTAATGACTCTACTGATGTTATACATTTGATACACTCCACTGTAGACAACAACACCAATCTTTATCCAGAAGTCAGAATAGCTAATGAGTCAACTGAACAATCAGAGAATGGGCCCAAACGGATATGCCCTGAAGGACCCGTAGTTAGACCTAAGCAAATGGCCTTAAATTCTAACATGCCCCATCAGTTGGTTTTTCCACTACCGGTGAGAGCGGAGAACAACAAGTTCCACTCTCGCTCGGTGAGCAGGGGGAGGCAGAAAAGAAAGCTAACAGAAGAATACACCCCACAGAAAACATTGAGGAAAATGTGGGTGGACAAACATTAGTGTATAATTTATCGCACACTGTTTTGACTGAGGATGACCTTAGACTATTAAACAGAGGGTTGAGCTTTATACCCAGAAGCAAGAGTAGTATGACAGAAACGATTATGGATGTTAAATTGTTTTGCAGGAACATGATGTTGAAATACATGTACAAAGACAGCAATCAGTTAGATTCTGGATCTAATTTTAGATTCAAGAACTTGAGTGAATTCACACCAACTAACCACCCTCTCATAGAAGCTTATATGAAATTCACAGAGGATGAGCTTTATGAATATTATGAGAATAAGGCATCTAATAAACAACTTTTTAGGAATGATAACCTCACATATGGTGAAAGGCTTAGTCTAAAGAAGTTACGAAATGATGCTAATATATCCTTTAGACCAGCTGATAAGGGAGGGAAGATAGTAGTCATGGATATGACAGACTACAATGAACGTATGGCTTCTATTTTACGTGACGAATTCTATGCTAAGGGTAGTAAGCAGGATGTGGATCATACCATAGAATATGTACACAACACTATTACAGACATATATAGGGGACATTTGATAGATAAGGACACTTATGAATACCTTATAGTAACTCATCCTATCATACCAGTTATCAATGGTCTCCCCAAAATACACAAGGACCCTGTAGACCCTCCCCTGAGACCGATAGTCTCAGGACGTGGTTGGGTCACCGAACATCTATCAGCTTATGTAGAAAAACACCTGAGACATGTTCTATGTAACAATAATACTGTTCTGAAGGACTCTAAACAATTCCTGCTTGATTTATACACTTGTATTAAGGGTTTAACGATTAACATGGATTATATTTTTGTAACGTTGGACATTCAATCTTTGTTTACAATGATCCCCAATGATTTGGGTGTCATGTATGTTGTTGAATACATGCGTACTCATAGTGATTACTCAGCCGTCAAGATAGATTTAATTGCTTGCTTTCTTGAGCTGATATTGGAGAACAATTTGTTTATGTATAATGGATCAATATATAGGCAGAAAGATGGCGTAGCTATGGGCACACCATGTGCCAACAGCTACGCCAACATGTTTTTAGCCTATTGGGAGGAGCAAACCCTATTCAAAGTAGAGCTTTTCACACAACATGTCATTTTCTATCGGCGTTTTGTCGATGATTTGTTTATTTTATGGAAGGGCACAGGCGAGCAGTTAGAGTTGTTTTTTGCAACTCTGAACAATCTCACTACCTGCCTTAAGTTCACCAAGAATTGTTCACAACATAGAATAGAGTTCCTAGACATGTACATTGAAAGACTCGACAATAATATCATCAATACAGGCGTCTTCCCTAAAAGTTGCCACAGTAACAACCTCCTACATAGATCTAGTATGCATCCCCCTCATGTTTTTAAAAATATCATGAGAGGGCAGGCCATTAGGGCATCTAGGCTCAACCCAATGGACCAATGCTTTGAAACTGAATTATTCAGCTTGAATGACAGGTTAGTACAACGAGGCTATCGTAGAAGTGAGATTAGTAAGCATCTTAAGGATGCGTCTGACTTAAGACTTACCCAAGGCCTGCCTTATTTCGGACCGAAGGAAAATCTGATAGAGCAGGATTCAAATATAATTGTACCTAAATCCATTAAGTTTAATACACAGTTTACGTCAGATCATATAGAACTGAGAAAAATAGTGCATAAACACTGGGATATACTACTAGTAGATAATGACCTCAAAGCCATAGTAGGTGACTATCCCAGATTTATGTATAGAAATAAACAGAATTTGAAGAGGAAGCTCTGCTATACTATTACCATTCAACCAGCGAGAAACACTGGCTTTACTAAACCATGTGGACGCTGCAATTTTTGCAGCTTTATAGATAGTACACCCTATTTTTATCATCCGGATCTGAGAAAGTACTTTTCAACTTCTGTTGAAGCAGATTGTATGACGCCACATATAGTCTACATAGCTATATGCCAGAAGTGTTCCTCATTCTATGTAGGAAAAACCAATCGCCCATTTAGGGATCGAATGAGAGAACACATCTATCACATTAGGAAAGGCTCGATGCACAATGCCTTAGCAAAGCATGTGATGGTGACAGATACCTCACACTTTTTTAATTTTAAAGTTTTAGAAGTGTTGAGTCCAAACCCAAGAGGAGGCGATATTAACACACGCACTGAAGGTAGGGAGAATGATTGGATACTGTTGTTGAAAGCTGATAAAGGCTCAGGCCTTAATGAGAGGGCCTCTTTGAAACCAAAATTGAAACAGAGAAGGAATATAAGATAAAATACAGTTTCACAGACATCCAAAAGGTAATGATATAGTTGCCAATATACATTTTTAGAAAATATGATTTCACATAGTGTAGAAGCCCTTTTTCCCCCTTCTCTCTAAATGTGATTGTATATAAGTAATACGTGTACTTTATATGGGTTTTTTATAGATATTAGGTCAAACATGCACTCTGACAGTTACAACAATGACGTGCACTATCATTGACTTTTTATTTATGGCAGATAGGTGCATGTGATTGATGCCCCAATATACAATGTCACTCTTTGAAATGGAACTGAGTTTTGGTAAATTACAGATGTTGTTGTTAGTAAACTATAGATGTTGTTGTTGGCTATATATATTTAGGCACATATCCATATATAGATGTATATTTTTCATCTTATTTTTGTTTTATTTTTGCATATAGTAAAGTTTATAGACTGTTTTGCCTCTATGACTGACAGAAGCTTCCAGTGATCACTTCATATATTGTTTTATTTGCTCTTAATATACTATTTAATGTAATAGATTGATGTTTTTATATATCTTTTATATATATATATATATATATATATTCCTTATATATATTTTTTGTATTCTTATATACCTTTTTATATTTTTATATATTTATACACTTTTGTAGATCTACATGCTCTATAATTAAACATTTAGAACATGTGGCACACGTAGATATCCCTTTAAATGCTCCTTATATTGGACAATTGTTAATGATTAATTAGTGAAAGAAGGTATATATGCTTGTGATTTTAGAGATGTGTTACTATAGATCTGAAGAAGCTGTGAAGCGAAAGCGCTCATCTTTTATTACAATAAACAGTTTATTGGTATTCTTCACCTAACTGTTTGGTATTCACTTTTTGGATTTCTATCATCTAAGGATTTGAGCCTGCCTACTCTGGGGTTTGTGACTGTTTGATTAAGTACTTTCTCCTTCTTTGCTCACCCCAGCGTTTTGCCTACAGCGAGACCAAAGACCTTTACAATATATTTAGTACATTATTATAGTCTCTGCGAGTAGGGGCAGGATATCGACGGTTTTTTGCACGTTTGCACCGTTTTTGTATTCATCAGCACGGATGGCCGAGATTGAACTTGATTATGTCCCCAGAGATGAACATCGTGGGAACGTGGCTTCGCGTGATGACGTCATCATCAAGAGATTTCAGAACTACCTTAAGGGAAACGCTAAATCCTCCTGGTTCCTTGACGCTGAAGCAGAGCGTACGGATGCATTAGGAAAAAGCTTCGACTCCAACAAATTATACATGACATTGGAAGGTATTGAGAAGAGCTTCATTAAGCTCAAGAGACTGCAAGCACAGAGAGCACATTTTGAACTATGTCTAGACCGCAACATTATCCCGAGGGGATTACGAGTATTCACTATGCCCAGTCAAGGCAGGGACTACCCGGAACTCTTGGCGCAGTGGCAACGGCTCAATATGGAGGTGAGTCAAAAGTACTTAAAGTTGTTAATCGACTTTTTTAAGCCGGAAGAGGCAGCTCTAACCGAGGAAATTGAGAACAAGCAGCGACAACTGTTTAATGACTATCCCCTAGACATTGTATGTCCCCTCTTTGATAACATGCTGGACAGTGTTTCTGTATTTGAAAAGAAAGTATACCAACAGAAGCGGCATAAAGTTATTAGAGACACTAATGATTTCAGAAATGGCCATGTCTTTATGTGGCCCAGACCTAATTTAAAAGCTAACACAGGAGTATTGAATGATAATATGAATACTGCCATAAGACAAACTGTGTATGATAAACCAATCACTAGTAATGTAAGAGATAATGTTGACACTGATGGACTTAGAGTTCAGATGGACCTTCGAGCTTCATGTGATGAACATGAAGGGGTCGATCAGTTAATTCCATCTCAAACCTCAAAAGTTAATGTAACTGATAGTAATATTGGGAATAAGAATGTTTTGATTAATGATCACTGTAATGCCTCTACTGATGTTATACATTTGATACACTCCACTGTAGACAACAACACCAATCTTTATCCAGAAGTCAGAATAGCTAATGAGCCAACTGAACAATCAGAGAATGGGCCCAAATGGATATGCCCTGAAGGACCCGTAGTTAGACCTAAGCAAATGGCCTTAAATTCTAACATGCCCCATCAGTTGTTTTTTCCACTACCGGTGAGAGCGGAGAACAACAAGTTCCGCTCTCGCTCGGTGAGCAGGGGGAGGCAGAAAAGAAAGCTAACAGAAGAATACACCCCACAGAAAACATTGAGGAAAATGTGTGTGGACAAACATTAGTGCATAATTTATCGCACACTGTTTTGACTGAGGATGACCTTAGACTATTAAACAGAGGGTTGAGCTTTATACCCAGAAGCAAGAGTAGTATGACAGAAACGATTATGGATGTTAAATTGTTTTGCAGGAACATGATGTTGAAATACATGTACAAAGACAGCAATCAGTTAGATTCTGGATCTAATTTTAGATTCAAGAACTTGAGTGAATTCACACCAACTAACCACCCTCTCATAGAAGCTTATATGAAACTCACAGAGGATGAGCTTTATGAATATTATGAGAATAAGGCATCTAATAAACAACTTTTTAGGAATGATAACCTCACATATGGTGAAAGGCTTAGTCTAAAGAAGTTACGAAATGATGCTAATATATCCTTTAGACCAGCTGATAAGGGAGGGAAGATAGTAGTCATGGATATGACAGACTACAATGAACGTATGGCTTCTATTTTACGTGACGAATTCTATGCTAAGGGTAGTAAGCAGGATGTGGATCATACCATAGAATATGTACACAACACTATTACAGACATATACAGGGGACATTTGATAGATAAGGACACTTATGAATACCTTATAGTAACTCATCCTATCATACCAGTTATCAATGGTCCCCCCAAAATACACAAGGACCCTGTAGACCCTCCCCTGAGACCGATAGTCTCAGGACGTGGTTGGGTCACCGAACATCTATCAGCTTATGTAGAAAAACACCTGAGACATGTTCTATGTAACAATAATACTGTTCTGAAGGACTCTAAACAATTCCTGCTTGATTTATACACTTGTATTAAGGGTTTAACGATTAACATGGATTATATTTTTGTAACGTTGGACATTCAATCTTTGTTTACAATGATCCCCAATGATTTGGGTGTCATGTATGTTGTTGAATACATGCGTACTCATAGTGATTACTCAGCCGTCAAGATAGATTTAATTGCTTGCTTTCTTGAGCTGATATTGGAGAACAATTTGTTTATGTATAATGGATCAATATATAGGCAGAAAGATGGCGTAGCTATGGGCACACCATGTGCCAACAGCTACGCCAACATGTTTTTAGCCTATTGGGAGGAGCAAACCCTATTCAAAGTAGAGCTTTTCACACAACATGTCATTTTCTATCGGCGTTTTGTCGATGATTTGTTTATTTTATGGAAGGGCACAGGCGAGCAGTTAGAGTTGTTTTTTGCAACTCTGAACAATCTCACTACCTGCCTTAAGTTCACCAAGAATTGTTCACAACATAGAATAGAGTTCCTAGACATGTACATTGAAAGACTCGACAATAATATCATCAATACAGGTGTCTTCTGTAAAAGTTGCCACAGTAACAACCTCCTACATAGATCTAGTATGCATCCCCCTCATGTTTTTAAAAATATCATGAGAGGGCAGGCCATTAGGGCATCTAGGCTCAACCCAATGGACCAATGCTTTGAAACTGAATTATTCAGCTTGAATGACAGGTTAGTACAACAAGGCTATCGTAGTAGTGAGATTAGTAAGCATCTTAAGGATGCGTCTGACTTAAGACTTACCCGAGGCCTGCCTTATTTCGGACCGAAGGAAAATCTGATAGAGCAGGATTCAAATATAATTGTACCTAAATCCATTAAGTTTAATACACAGTTTACGTCAGATCATATAGAACTGAGAAAAATAGTGCATAAACACTGGGATATACTACTAGTAGATAATGACCTCAAAGCCATAGTAGGTGACTATCCCAGATTTATGTATAGAAATAAACAGAATTTGAAGAGGAAGCTCTGCTATACTATTACCATTCAACCAGCGAGAAACACTGGCTTTACTAAACCATGTGGACGCTGCAATTTTTGCAGCTTTATAGATAGTACACCCTATTTTTATCATCCGGATCTGAGAAAGTACTTTTCAACTTCTGTTGAAGCAGATTGTATGACGCCACATATAGTCTACATAGCTATATGCCAGAAGTGTTCCTCATTCTATGTAGGAAAAACCAATCGCCCATTTAGGGATCGAATGAGAGAACACATCTATCACATTAGGAAAGGCTCGATGCACAATGCCTTAGAAAAGCATGTGATGGTGACAGATACCTCACACTTTTTTAATTTTAAAGTTTTAGAAGTGTTGAGTCCAAACCCAAGAGGAGGCGATATTAACACACGCACTGAAGGTAGGGAGAATGATTGGATACTGTTGTTGAAAGCTGATAAAGGCTCAGGCCTTAATGAGAGGGCCTCTTTGAAACCGAAATTGAAACAGAGAAGGAATATAAGATAAAATACAGTTTCACAGACATCCAAAAGGTAATGATATAGTTGCCAATATACATTTTTAGAAAATATGATTTCACATAGTGTAGAAGCCCTTTTTCCCCCTTCTCTCTAAATGTGATTGTATATAAGTAATACGTGTACTTTATATGGGTTTTTTATAGATATTAGGTCAAACATGCACTCTGACAGTTACAACAATGACGTGCACTATCATTGACTTTTTATTTATGGCAGATAGGTGCATGTGATTGATGCCCCAATATACAATGTCACTCTTTGAAATGGAACTGAGTTTTGGTAAATTACAGATGTTGTTGTTAGTAATCTATAGATGTTGTTGTTGGCTATATATATTTAGGCACATATCCATATATAGATGTATATTTTTCATCTTATTTTTGTTTTATTTTTGCATATAGTAAAGTTTATAGACTGTTTTGCCTCTATGACTGACAGAAGCTTCCAGTGATCACTTCATATATTGTTTTATTTGCTCTTAATATACTATTTAATGTAATAGATTGATGTTTTTATATATCTTTTATATATATATATATATATATATATTCCTTATATATATTTTTTGTATTCTTATATACCTTTTTATATTTTTATATATTTATACACTTTTGTAGATCTACATGCTCTATAATTAAACATTTAGAACATGTGGCACACGTAGATATCCCTTTAAATGCTCCTTATATTGGACAATTGTTAATGATTAATTAGTGAAAGAAGGTATATATGCTTGTGATTTTAGAGATGTGTTACTATAGATCTGAAGAAGCTGTGAAGCGAAAGCGCTCATCTTTTATTACAATAAACAGTTTATTGGTATTCTTCACCTAACTGTTTGGTATTCACTTTTTGGATTTCTATCATCTAAGGATTTGAGCCTGCCTACTCTGGGGTTTGTGACTGTTTGATTGTAGAAAGAATGTTTCATAGGCAATGATGTAATGTAGAGGAAGATGATGAGCATGTTTTCTTAAAATATACTTCAGTTCAAAATTGTGAGGGTATGCTATAGAAGGAATTCCCACTTGAGGATTTGAAAATTTATGAATTACTATTATAATATTTGTAGACCATGGGATGTCATGGGATGCACATCTTATGGGATTTTGTTCTTAAGGTTACCAAGATGCCAGAAAGTATTATATATTGGCATAGACTTAATAGTTTGGTTATGAACAAAAGAACGAGGGAGATGAATTGTTTATTATTGTTCATTTTTTATGTTTTTACTCATTTTTATAAGCTGAAGTGTTTTCAACATCTGTAAATTCTATATCCTTATTCTACATATTTCCTTTGTACATATGTAAGTAAATAAAAATGTGGTCCATACTCTTTTCAATACTTGGGATCTCTTATATCAACCTGAGCTACCACTACCTGGCATAGGGCCCACTGTTTAATGTCTCCACTGAAGAACAACACACACAGGATGGCATCCCCTCCCTTCTGCTGCACTGCATCTTAGTACTAGAAAATTAATCTAGCTACCTGGGATGGGACTAGAGGCTACAGCTCTCTGCACCAAAGGTGATTGTGCTATATGTTGATCTACTGAGACTCTAAATGAGATGTCAGTATTTTCAATTGTCAATAGGCCAGATACACTGGTCAGGTATGTGACTGTACAGTTGAGGTGACAGCATGCTTTCCTTATCCACCTTTGCAGATAGGGTTAATTGCTAAAAAAATCCCAGGAAGAAATGGATAATCGCTGCTAGCCTTGGCATGCCTCTGACACACAGTGGCTGCTGTCCTCTAGACTCTTGGTGTCAGCACTACAGCATGTATTACAGTTATTTCACCAAGCTTGTTGCTCACACAAGTCACGTGAGGGCACCTGCTTTATTTTTAGAAGCTTTTCCAGCACTGGGTGGGGCTTCATGTTCATGGAAGCAACAGCAGTCATAGGACAGTATGGTTATACTTTGCTGTCATGCAATTTAGTAATGTTATATGGCACCCCATCATTATGCTGCCAGTGCACCACCAACATGGCATGGATATAATTGCAGAAATCTCTACACAGATAGCAATACATGGTATATATTCATGTGCTAATGAAAAGCAATGTCATATCATTTACTGTTGTTATTGAGGATGCTGCCTTTTGATGGGGCAAAGAGTTTGATGGCATGCATTGTATAGCAATGATTATTTGCTGTATGACCTGATGTGGCACTCCTGACTAAACTATGCACATTACATTAATTTATAATGTAATTCAGAATTCTGTGGCATGTCTGTGGAGAAGATCAGCTGAATGCTTGATGTGACTCGTGCATTAATGTATGAGGTATGCATTTCTACTGCTGATAGGTAGTCCCTGTCATGCTGCGAAAAAGGCTGTGGCAAGATACACACATACTCACACAAATACACACACACACACACACACACACACACACACATGCAGCCCCACCTATCTACATTAGCCTTTCCTGCTGACTCACACCCCGATTTAGCTAAACATCTGTTGTATGAGTTTACCAACGATCTGCTGTGCTTCGTATTTGACTAATACTCTGCTATCTAGCAGTAGCCTTTCTGGGGTTATGATCCTATTATATGTCTTTGTTAGGCTGTTGTTCTGAATCTTGTATTGGCTCAGCTCCCTTTAATATGTTCCGCATTGTGTTATACAATATACAATATACAGTATACAGTATACTGGAGCTCTGTTGTGGGGCTAGCAAGGCACACAGTGTACATGAAACTAGTTTGCCAATTACTTGATCTATGATATTTCAGGTCTGCCTGGATTCAGGGCTGTGAAATGATCCTATATGGTATGCATGCCCCCCCCCCCCCCCCCCAATGGAAAGCATGCTGTAGTTTTCACCAGTCAGATAATTGCATCATTGGTGCAAAGACAATGGTCTAAAATTAATTATAAATAAATGCAGCAGTTTTGGTAAACAACAATTTCACTTTCCATGTAGGTGATGTACCCCTCCAATTAGACACTATTGTAAGGGATCTAGGCCCACTTGTTTATAGTTCCTTATCATTGACCAGCATGTCTCCATAGTAGTTCAGAAAGCCTTTTATCTGGCTCATCTTATTTCCAGTGTCATCTCTACTAGATCCAAAGAAGACTTAATTCCCTGTTACTTTTATCTTTGCACTTTTTGTCAAGTATTTGTCTAAACACATCATATGAGACCTCACTGAATAATAACTAAAAAACATCAGTGGCCTCAAAAATCTTAATTATCAGGAGAGACTGGCAGCCAGTTCCCTGTACTCAGTCTCTTACAGACTCCTCCATGAAGATCTGTGTTTATAATTGGATGGACAGCCTCAAATTCTCCCCCATTTTATCAAGTTCCTATCAGAACAACGGAAACTCAGAATCTCAAATGCTCGGATGAGCGAAAACGCAGGTAATTGAAATTGATATTGTGAGATTGCAGTACACTGAAGATCGTAAAATTTGCCCTTTTCTCACTGTTGTGTGATCTCAGAGTTAGAATATATTTTTAAGGGGGTGTGTGGGAGGTGTGGGGGGTGCAGCTCCCCACAATAGTGATTTTGGTTACTTGCGTTTTCGCTCATCCGAGCATTCGAGATTTTGAGTTTTCGTTAATGTAATATTGACCCATTTTATCTTGTCTTGCTCTCCTTGAGGTTAGAAGAACATTCTCAATAGGGTTTTTTGGCTAGGCTTGTAATGGCCTGCAGACTGATTGCCTAGTATTTACTCATGAACCTATGGTTACTGTCCCATACATTTGCTGTAATAATTATATATCCATCATCACCCCATGGTTGCACTTTCAGAGAATGGAACTCACTACTGATTCTACAGTTTAATGTGGTATCCATTCAAGACACCAGTATTGCTACACGTGTAAAAGCCATGGCTTCCATAATCAGGCAGAATGGAGTATAAAGTCTGCATGGTAGCTTCCTTCTATATGTTTCTGTGAATGTAAATGATATCCCCATAAATATCAGCCACAAATTGCTGGAATTGATAGAGGTTCAATTTGCAGTACTTGTCACATTGTCATGGTGCACCATGTACGTCTTATGTCTCTTTGCTGACTACTGTCACAACTGTGGTCTGTAACAGTAATAAATGCTCATTTACAATGTATGCATTCATGCCCCAACACATGATAAATAATCTTTTAATTGTGTGAATATGTTATATCTCTCATGCTGTTCCTGTGCAGCTAAAGTGCCATCTTGTATAACAATGTAGCACTTGCACTCTCTTTCAATAGTTACTATTGTGGGGCCGTAAGCATGAGATATCAGGTTAATTCCATCGTCTTCATGATTGCAAAGAGAACTTGGATCATATTAGCTGAGCCTGACCTTGGACAGCAGTGATGTATGTTTTGTCCATTTTTATAGTGTCTTGCAATTCCTTCAGGCATCTCTAAGTCACCCTACTCTCAACTGCATGCAGCAGAGAAGTAATGTGCTCATCTGAATTCCAACACCTGAACTGCGTTCATTCCTGTGGGTTGGGGTATTCTGAATCTCCTCACATGTCTCTGAGCCATGTGGATAGCTTTATACTGGCCTTTTATGTGGACAATCAACCTGTATTGAGCACTGTACAGTAAGAAGGTTTGGGTCTATATTAGTTCGCCAAAAGTATATTTCAGTGAACAACTAATCATCGACCACTATTCAGCGAAATCGCTTCCGCAACTCACTAAATTTACCAAGGACAATGAAAAACCCTGCAGCATAATGGATGAACATCTCAACAAATTGAACCCACCTAATTGGGGGGGCTTTGCCCCCACACACCATGATGTAGGGGGGCTGCATCCTCCAACCCCCCCCTAACTATATATACCAATTCCGAGATTGCACTACAGTGGAGAAAAGGACAAAGTAGTGTAGTTAGACAACTACTTCTTTGCCCTTGGTAAATTCACTGATTGGGGGTCGATGATTAGGTGTTCCCTGAAATACACTTTTGTAAACTAATATAGACCCGAAGGTTTTTAACAACATTGCTGTTTCTGCTTTATTTGGATAATATATTTTAACCAGATATTTCATAAGTCTTACACATTTCAGGAAGTCTATATAGTTGATAGGTGTGAATCAGTTAAAAAAATCATATATCTGTACAAGTCTTCCAAATCTTTGTCTTAGGAATTCAAATTACATTGCATTTACTGAGATCATTACAATGTACCTATACAAGCTTTGAGTATAAATGACATAATTTTATTAACAGGGATGCAAATCTTTTATAACATTTTGTAACATTGTAATGGAAAACAATCTAGTCCAAGATATTCACTCCAGGTGGACTGACCTTTTTTCTGTAATTACACAATCAACTTTTGAAACTCTGCATATTTTTGCATTTTGCTTAAAAGAATGTGAAAATATATTTCTGTATTTCTTTTGAAGAAGCTGCACAATTTTGTGTATAGGTAGATACCATGACATCCTTCCACAATTGCATCTAACCTTCTCTTTAAAGAATAAAGCTGAAGGCTGTTTATCTGAATCTGTTAAATGTATTTTTCAGCTGCGCATTTTGACCTGTGACCTAGAAACTGCCAATCTTGTCTGCTGTAATACTTTATTTCTTCTTTACAGAGACATATGAACTTTAACATTTCTTGTCAGTACTCTTTAGTTAGAAATAAAATGCTAGTTTTAGCCCAGTTTTAACATTTTTGTCTTGATTTTATTGCATTAGAGTACTGACAATTTTAACAAAATTTTATTAATTTTGCATTGCATAACAAGAAAGCAAGAAATAAAATAAAAAGATCAAACAATATCAAGTTAAATGCAGCAGAAATAAAATAGAAAAATGCAGATCAGAACATTAACATGAAAAACTTATAAACTATGTATGTGGGATACATGCTCAGCATTCATAGAAGAGAAAAAAGCATTACTACAAGTAAATGCAGAATATGATTCAAACAACATGCCATCTTTTTTGGATCACCATGCTAAGGCAATAGCCTCTGCTACTCTCGAGGGACACATTTTAGATGATTAAAACATGTTTAATGCTTGAATGATATTGTCTGAGTAAGAAAGTTTCCACCATTCCCTCAGGTGAATTGGCTCACACTTTCCAGTGCTTTGCACATAGCAATTTGGCAGCACTTGCCAAAACCCAATAAATCTCTAATACAAGCATCATATTGTGTTGAGCTTTAGTGAAAATTACAAACAACTAAAATATTATGCCCAAATGAATATGCACCTCATAAACCTCTGCTAATGTGGCACTCAGAGCTGCATAGCAACTACCAGTCCCTTGACAGCCACAAAACATATGAACATTATCATCTGACTTTATCTCCAGCATGTACTGTCCTGTTTTTTTGCAGACTTCCAGAGAATATAGAGTGTAAGGTAGCACCTAAACAAAATTGTCATTTGCTGTTCTTGAAATTTGGGCCATAACCAAAATCTATAGTATGCATGTCATACCCGTTCCAATTGACTGGTGGTAAAAAACATTTTTTTCTTGTCTTTTCTACGTCCTCATTATTAACCTTTTGAGAGCTGTCATTTTAATTCCCATAAATCTTTATAAATAAGCTCTATAGTCCCCCATACATGATTTCCCCCACTTCTGCCAGGGCCATACTTAATTTCTCTTCAGAATACATATGTCTAACCCATATCTGTTCAAATTTTTGTAGGAGAACTTATCCTGATCCTTAAGCTGGCCAACATGAAATCTTTTACATATACCTGTAGATTAAAAGCCTAATTTTTGCAAATGATATCTTAATCCTTTACTCAACCAATATGAGGCAACTTCTTTGTGTATGACCTTCCTAATCCAAGGGTGACCCCAAATGTCATTTGCAGACCCTCTATACCAAGCTAACCCACTAACCTTCAGTAATGCATTATGCATCTGTCATAGCTAGTCTAGGGGAAGTTTAGTCAGGGAGGCTTTGTAATTCATCCCAAGCTCAGCTAGTATGTGTCACACTGCCAGCCCAGCTATCTGGAAATGTTATAAATAATTCTGTCATTTGTGAATATTGATATGATTTCTACAGAAGTGTGTGTAAAGTACTGAGCTAAAATGTAACAACATCAAGCCCTTTTGGAATAGAACAGGAATGTACCTGCACTATTGTGACTGCTTAGATGTATATGTTTAATGGAAAATGGAACACAGGAGGTTAACTTGAAAAATTTCAGAGAAAGTTGAAATTACATTGTTTTTTATAATTGCTAGGCCATAAACAAAAGATGTTATCTCTCAGTTTCAGTGTAGTAGCAGACACAATGTCTTGAGCTAGAATTTTTTTGTATTGTCCTAAAACAGAAGTAGCTCCTAGGTTTGAGATGTAGAAGTGTTTTATTGTTTTATGACTTACAGGATCTACAAACATCTGAGAGACGTGTATTTTTCACAGGGAGATGCTAAAATTCTAATGGTTTCTGACAAAGGGGAGTTAGCTTGGGAACTTAAGTCAGGTGACAAAAGTGATGTTATCCAAGCTAACCCAGCAGTAATATTTGATATTAATTTAAGAACACTCTGAGAGAGAGAGAGAGAGAGAGAGAGACTGTGCATTTTTATTTTGTCTTTCACCAGGAAACATCCACTCACCTCTGCACTTGTCTTGCTGTAAGTAAGTTTTTAGGGCATAGTAACGCTTTTAGATTCAGATAGGAATATAGTACAGTATAGCGTAGATGTTTTCTTTATTTGAGACTGTCCTGCAATGTTGTTTTAGATATTTTCTGTGATTTTGAACTCTGATGTAACTGATTACTTACTGAGTATTGTCTTGTTTTTTATTATTAATTATTAAATATATTTAAACCTTTCAATTATGGCTGGTCTCTTTAGAGATATTTAAGCTCTGAGAGTACTTGCATATCTATATGGTGACACTGTACAGGCCACAACAAAATAGCCTTGTTCCTGCTCAGACTACCATTTGAATTAATAGTAACATTACACAGTAGGATTGGACAACCTTTGCTAAGGGCCTTAAAGTAGCTGATAAGAGTGGCTGGTGGCAGCTGGAACTACCTTATAGTCTGGGCAGAAGGGGGCATAGCTATCAAATCTGTGCCAGCCTTTCCCAGGTGTGTGTGTGTGTGTGTGTGTGTGTGTGTGTGTGTGTGTCTTTGTATATAAATCAAACCTCAAGGTGTGTGTGTGTGTGTGTGTGTATGTGTGTGTCTTTGTATATAAATCAAACTTTAAAGTGTGTATGTGTGTGTGTTTGTGTGTGTGTTGGTGTGTGTGTGTGTGTGTGTGTGTGTGTGTGTGTGTGTGTGTGTGTGTGTGTGTGTGTGTGTGTGTGTGTGTGTGTGTGTGTGTGTGTGTGTGAGCTACTAGGACAGGAACACAAGGCACTGGCCGGACAGAGAGGGTGCTGGAGATTTTGCCTTGGCCACTCAGTGGAGATCCCAACCCTATAGCTGTGCCAGTGGGAAGTCTTATTGAGGATCTGAAGAAAGAGGGAGAAACCAGCCCCAGACTGACTGTGGTCTCTGTGTGCTATTAAGGGAAATTGTATTTTACTGTGTATGTACTTGCATCCTCCCAGTGTGCACATTCCCCACTGTTGCCAGTGGTGAGGATAATGACTCCTTGATTGCTGGGCCAGTGCTAGTCACATCACATATTAATTGGCATGTAGAGGTGTGGATATTAACTCCTGTAGCCTGTAAACAATGGTCACTGAGAAAGGTGTTTGTACTCTCAATTAGCCGCACAGTGAAGATCCAGAGTTTCATATTACAATTGTTTTATTATTATATTTTTTTGTTAGCTTAGTTAGTCAGGGAGAGCAGACAAGCATGTCAGCAGAAGAGTATGGCAAGTTGACAAGGAGCCAGTTGGCTGAGATATGCCAGGCTGAAAGACTGGTACATGACAATCTGACTAAGAAATGATTGTAGCCTTGGGCACAGCTGCATTGCAGACCAGCAATCAGGAAGACAACCAGGCTGGCCTCGCTTATGTATAACTCTCAGAAAATGGACAGTTCAACCTTTCCACAGAAGACTTAAAAATCCACATGGAGTCAAAGAGACGTGAACTGGAGGCCAAACACTTGGAAATAGACTTAGCAGAGAGACTGCAGCAGAAGAAACAAATGGAATTAGAAGCAGCAGAGAGACTGAGACATCTGGAAGCTGAAGAGAATGAGAGGAAGAGGCAACATGAAAATGATGTGCTGACTTTTCGCCAGGGTCATGGAGGTAATGGGGAAGGAAGTAACCGAACCCCAGAAACAACAAAAGTCAGTAAATTTCTTACACAAATTACAGAGGTGCATATTTTTGATAGTTAGATTCACATGTTTGAAAGGATATGTAAACAGTATAATGTTGACCAAGGGCTCTGGGTATGGTTTCTGACCTCCTTACTATATGGTAAAGCTGTAACTGCTATTTCTAAAATGTCTGATACTGATTGCTTAAATTATAATACTGTAAAAACTGCCTTTTAGAATATTTAAGTTAACAACTGAAGTTTAGAAGAAAAAGTTTCATAAGCATAGCATAGGTAGATAAGTGGATGTCAGATCACCACTTGTGAAGGTCTGGTAGACCTTTTGGTGAGGGAACAAGCCCTTAGCACTTTGCCTGAGGACATGAGAATTGGATTAGCTAATAGGCAATGCAATACTGCAGATGACTTGGGGAAGAAGGGAGACCTATACCTAGCAAGCAGGGCATCACTGCAGAAGAAAGGGACACACAGTGCTGCTCATTGGTCTAAGGCATCATATGGTGGGCAGCCCAGATTGCTCCAACAGAGTCCAGCAGTAGCAGGGGAAGCCACTAATCCTGGTAATGTCCAGGACCAAGGGTTAAATATTTTAAATACAACCAGTGTGGCCACATAGCATATTGATGTCCATGGAGGCAAGGTGGGGAACAAAAGGTGGGAGAGCCAGTAAGTGAGAATGATGGAATGTCAACAGTAAGTTGTCTCAAGACAACAAGGGTACCAAACTACCACAAGGGGGTACATCCTATCTTAGTAAATGGGAAAGAGGCCACTGCTAAGTGAGACACACCTTCTGACCTAACCATAGTGGAGCCTGTAATGGTTAAAGAGGAGCACAACTTGCTTGGGCAGTCTACTCCAGTCAGAGCTTTAGGAGGGACCCCATTCTAAATATCTTTGGTTAGGCCTCCCATTGATTGGGAGGGTGGAAATGGAAGCCAGCAAGTAGGTATATTTGAGGATATCCCTGCAGATGTCCTCCCAGGGAATGATTTTGATAATGCAGTACCTTGTGTGCATGCAGTTACATTAGTCAGGCTTGGAGACAAGCATGTGGGTCTGGCAGCCTGGGAGAGACTCAGATAGACTGCACACGTGTAGCCAGAACTGGTTAGGTGGTTACGTCAGGGAGTGAGATACCCTGTAGCAGTGAGACTGAAGGTAAGCTACAGCTGCTTGTGGGTACTGATGTTCCCTTGAACAGAGTGACTGCAAGGGCAGAGGTGAGTAGCAGTCCCCAGGCTGACAGTGAGGCACCACTGTCAGAGGATACCAGACTTCCTGTGGAAGGGGAGCTGGGAAGGGTTATCAAGAGAGAACTGATACATGCTCAGCTCTCATACCTTACATTACAAGGCCTAAGACAAGTCGCTAGTGAGGCACCTGATCTTCAAGGGAAGGGGGAATCTCTATACTGGAACAAAGAGTTACTGTATAGAGAGTGGGCCCCTGATAGAGGGCTAGAGATGGAGAAAATACACCAGCTGGTAGTGCCCACAGCCTGCCATCTCGCATTTCTAGTCATAGTTCATGATATTCCCTTTGCAGGTCATATGGGCATAAACTATACCAAGAGACATATTATTTTACTGACCTGGGATTTACTGTAGGACCTGTGAGCAATGCCAAAAGTTAAGCAAGGCAGGAGACAAGGTGAAAGCTCCTTTGATGCCTTTGCCTGTGATTGAGGAGCCATTTCAGAGGGTAGCTTTGGATATTGTGTGGTCTCTGAGTACCCCAAGTTCCACAGTAAAAAGTATATACTAATGGTATTAGATTATGCTACCAGATACCCTGAGGCAATGGCATTGTCCTCCATTAAGACAGAAAAGGTGTAAAAAGCCTTGTTAGAGATTTTCAGTAGGGTAGGTTTCCCAAAATAAATACTGACTGACAGATGTGCCAATTTCATGTCAAACCTGCTGGCTTGTCTGTGGAAGCACTCTGGAGTGAAGCACCTAAAGACCACCCCCTATCATCCCCAGACTAATGGTCTTGTTGAGAGGTTAAACTCTTCACTCAAGATGATGCTACAGGCATTTGCAGACCAGTTTAATAGGGACAGGGACAATTATTTGCCCCATCTATTATTTGCTTACAGAGAGTTGCCACAGGAATCCACAGGTTTTTCACCCTTAATGTTGCTATATGGGCATAGGGTGAGGTGTCCCCTAGATTTGATTTGAGATGAGTTGGAGGATGAATGTGTATCCCACAAGGAGTCCATTGTGATATGTGTCCTAAACCTCATGACAAAGCTCAGGGAGCTCATAGGCTTGGCCCAGGAGAACCTGGCAGAGGCCCAACCACAGAAAAAGGTCTGGTATGACAGGAATGCACAAGCTAGAGAGTATGTTGTGGAGAAGCAGGTAATGGTTCTCATGCCTCTCAGATACAACAAACTGCAGACAGCTTGGGATGGACCCTTCAAGGTGGTAATGACGGTCAGTGATGTTAACTACATGGTAGAAATGCTAGGCAGGAGGCAGGGGCATAAATTCTACCATGTAAACATGATGAAACCATACCATGATAGGGAGGCCCTTGTGCTGAGTATGTGCAGTGGATGGCAGGAGGAGGCTCAGGGGGATCTGGTGACTGATCAACTCAGTGAGGCTAAGACTGACACCTTAGTTGAAGGGGTATCAATGTTCCAGAAACTATCCCCTACCCAGGTTTGAGAAATCTTAGCAGTGTTACAGGAGTCTAGCGACATGTTCACTGGGAAACCAGGGTGCACCCACCTAGTGCAACACCATGTGGATACAGGACCCCAAAGGCCTATTAAGCAGGCCCCTTATAGGTTGCCTGAGAGGGTCAAACATACTCTGAGGGAAGAGATACAGTAAATGTTGGAACTAGGGGTAATTCAGGAGTCCAGCAGACCCTGGGCCTCCCCAGTGGTGCTGGTACCAAAGAAAAATGGCAGCCCCAGGTTCTATGTAGACTACAAGAAATTAAATCATCACACAGAGTCAGATGTTTACCCCATGCCTAGGACAGATGAAGACCTAGAGCATCTGGGTGGAGCTAAGTATCTTACCACTATTGATCTTACCAAGGGTTACTGGCAGGTGCCCATGACTCACAGTGGTAAAAAGAGGTCAGACTTTCTGACTCCTTTTGGCTTGTTTGAGTTCACGAAAATGCCCTTTGTGATGAAAACTGCTCCAGTGACATTCCAGAGGCTGGTAGATTGTATCCTAGCAGGAGCAGGAAATTTTGCCCTTGCTTACCTGGATGATACTGCCATCTACTACCATTCCTGGCAAGAGCACCTTCAGCATTTCAGGGAGGTGCTGGGCAGACTACAGAAGGCAGGATTGACAATTAAGTCCAGTAAATGTCAGGTGGGTATGGCAGAGTTCTCCTACCTGGTACGTAGAGTGGAAAGTGGTAAGATTAGGCCAAAACCTGCCAAAGTGGAAGCCATTCAGGTATGACATGACCCTGTTACCAAAAAGTAGGCGAGGGCAGTTTTAGGAACAGCAGGGTACTACAGAAAGTTTACCCCCAGTTATAGCACTATAGCTGCTCCCCTCACAGACCTTGACAAGGAAAAACAAGCCAGATAAGGTAGTGTGGACCACAGCATATGACCAGGCATTCCAGAAGCTTAAAGGAGCTTTGGCACGACCCCCTGTGTTAGCCAGTCCAGATTATAGCAAATAATTTGTTGTGCAGGTAGATGCTTCAAACCATGGAGTAGGGGCTGTACTCAGCCAGTTCTCCTCAGAAGGAAAGGAGCACCCAAAGGTATATTTCAGTCATAGGTTCCAACCCAGGGAGGAATGCTATGCAGCTGTAGGAAAGGAATGTCTAGTTTTAGTGCAGGCACTGCAGAAACTTCAGCCTTATTTGTATGGAAGTAAATTCACTGTAGTTACTGACCACAATCCCTTAACATGGCTACAATGGGTCAGCCAGCAAAATGACAAGTTACAAAGGTGGAGCCTAGGGTTGCAGGTATATGATATGACAGTGCTACACCACAGTGGGATTAGCAATGATAATGCAAATGGGCTCTCAAGACAGAGAATGGGGTAAGGTATGCCCAGACAGTCAACCCTCGCAAGCAGAGTTTCTCAAGGGTCACTTGAAAAACTAGCTTGAGTTTTCAGGGGGAGAAGAAATGTCACACTGCCAGCCTAGCTATCGGGAATTTTGTAAATAATTCTATGTCATTTGTGAATATTGATATGATTTATACAAAAGTGTGTGTAAAGTACTCAGCTAAAATGTAACCACAGCATGCATTATTGGAATAGAACAATAATGTACCTGCACTATTGTGACTGTTTAGGTGCATTTATTTAATGGAAAATGTAACATAGGGGGTTAACTTGAAACAATTCTGAGAAAATAGTTGAAATTAAATTGCATTTTATAATTGCTGGGCCATAAACTAAAGATGTTATCTCTGAGTTTTAGTGCAGTAGCAGGCACAATGTCTAGAGCTAGACATTTTTTTGTATTGCCTTGAAAGAGGAGTAGTTACTTGGTTTGAGATGTAGAAGTGTTTTATTGTTTTATGATTTCCAAGCTCTACAAATATCTGAGAGATATGTATTTTTCACAGGGAGATACTAAAATTCTGGTAGTTTCTGACAATAGAGGTTTAGCTTGGGAACTAAAGTCAGGTGACAAAAAATGATGTCATCCAAGCTAACCCAGCAGAAATATTTGATATTAATTTAAGAACTCTGTCAGAGAGAGACTGCGCAGTTTGTATTTTGTCTTTGACCATGAAACATCCACTCACTTCTGCTCTTGCCTTGCTGTAAGTAAGTCTTTAGGGCATAATAACTCTTTTAGATTCAGAGAGGAATATTATAAAGTATAGCTTAGATGTTTTATTTATTTATTTATTTGAGACTGTCCTGCGGTGCTGTTTTAAATATTTCCTATGATTTTGAACTATGATGTAACTGACTACTTACTGAGTATTCTCTTGTTCTTTTATTATTTTTTATTAATATATGTATACCTTTCAATTGTGGCTGGTTTATTTAGAGATGTTAAGCTCATAGAATACTTGCATATCTGTATGGTGACACTGTACAGACCACTCCTAAATAGCATTGTTCTTGGTCAGACTACCATTTGGATTAATAGTAACATTACACACTAGGATAGGACACCCTTTGCTTAGGGCCTTAAAGTAGTTGATAAGAGTGACTGGCGGCAGCTGGAACTACCTTATAGTCTGGGAAGAAGGGGACATAGCTGGTAAACCTGTGCCAGACTTTCCTGTGTGTGTGTGTGTGTGTGTGTGTGTGTGTGTGTGTGTGTGTGTGTGTGTGTGTGTGTGTGTGTGTGTGTGTGTTTGTATATAAATCAAACCTCAAAGTGTGTGTGTGTGTCAGCTTCTTGGGCAGGGACACAAAGCACTGGTTGGACAGTGAGGATGCTGGAGGCTTTGCCTTGGCCACTCATCTGAGATCTCAACCCTATAGCTGTGCCAATGGGAAGTCTTATTGGGGATCTGGGGAAAGAGAGAGAAACCAGCCCCAGACTGACTGTTGCCTCTGTGTGCTTTTAAGGAAAATTGCACTTTACTGTTTGTGTACTTGTCATTCTTCCAGTGTGCACATTCCCCACTGTTGCCAGTGGTGAAGATTGAGGCTCCTTGATTACTGGGTCAGTGCTGGAGCATCACAGTTTGGATAATTCTAATACCATGAACATCCAAGTAATTTGCTCAGGTTGACATTCTACAGTGTAACGTCAAACAGAGAAGGACCTAGCCTCCATAAAAATGAGGAATGCAAGCTCCTCTAGGTGAAATTGTTCCTTTACTCTTTAAAACTGCTGCATTGATGAGTTATTTGGCATAGAATATACCTGGATGCATTATTGACAGTGATATATTTCTTACCAGGTATAGTATATGCGGTAAGATCGTAACCTGAACTGCTCTTACCTTATCTGCAACTGAGGAGAAACTAGACAGCTCGGGGAGAAGATTCTTAACCTTCTTGATGATGGCAGTGAACCACTCTTACCTTGCCTGCAAATGAGGAGGAATTAAGCAGTTTTGGAAGAAGATTTTCAACCTTCTTGATGAGTGCAGTAACATCAATAATCATAACATTCTAAGCTTTCTCCAAGCTAAGACCTAAATACTTACAACTCTCCATACATGGAATGCCTCTAAAATCTGTTCTAGTAACCCCAGTACTGCAACAGGTTACTGCTGATTTCACAAGGTTACAAGCCTGAAGCAGCACTGAAAAATGAAAAATGCTTGACTCTTTATGAAGGACAAGTGTAAGATCTGAACTCAAGAACACAAGGTCATCCGCATATAGAAAAAAGAACCAGTCACCTCTGCCAGAGATGAGTGCTGGTCAAGATAGGCCCTAACCTGGCAGGATAATTTCTCAAAAACCAGGTGAAAAAACTTAGCAGATAGTGTGCATTCATGCTTGGTACCCCTCCCTATCATCCTGTGTTCGGAAAGGCCTCCACTTAGAATAAGTCTGAATGAAAGGGTTATATAAAGGTTTGTGATCCAGCCAATATATTTTTACTCAAATGTATAACTTTCTATGACTTTGCAAAGAAAGTCCTAATAAACTGAATCAAAGGCCTTTTTGATTTCAAAAAGCATCATACCAGGATTAGTAAATTCACCATTCATCCTGAATAAAGAAGTTGCATCTTCCCACAAATTATCTGTAATATCCCTTTGTTTCAGAAAACCATTTTGACCTAGATGGATAACTCTGATTGTACTGGACCAGTCTATGGGCTAAGATCTTAGCAAAGATTTTTAAGTCCACATCAATCAGAGAAATTGGGTTGAAATCCCCCAATCTGGGGATACCATCATTAATTTTTGGAATCAATGTCAGGATAGCTAGGTTTAGATCTTGACACCTATCATTTTCCTCATCTATATTATTATATACATTTGCAAGTCTCCTCCATAAATTCCCCCCTCCTCCCATTTACAGATTTCCTCTGGAAAGCCATCTATACCTGAAGTCTTATGGGGTTTATGTTGGGCTATATTTTTCCTAACATACATAATGGTAATTAGTCTGTCCAATTTTTATGTTTATGAAGGAGAAAGCTGTCTAACCTTAGTTGTAAAGAATTTCCATGAAGAATCCTTTGCAAAAGACATCACATATGGCCAAATTAATATCTTCCTCCTTCATAAGAGTAAGTAATTTACTGCCAACATATGGTGGCAGGGAAAACAGTGCTTAACTCATCCTCTTTTTATTTTCTACTCTAAGCCTTTTAAAACATAAAGTTATTGCTTAACAGTTCAATCAAATGTTCATATTTCTAGAACCATATGGGTTACTAAAAAACTTTAAGTAGCAAACTGTTCAGCACAACCTAACATATACAATGGTTGCATTTACTCAATTCTAGGTTTTAAACTGGATTGTGTAATCCACAATAACCACAGCAAATATGAATTATGTAATCATCTTATCATCCTCAACAAAAAGGTGAGATCCCTCATCAAATCATCTAAAGATAGCTATGAAAACAGGATTGCAGCAGATAGTAAAGACAACCACAAGGCCTTCTATAGTTATATAAAGAATCTCTATTGCAATACCCAGATTTGCTCTGAGCTACCGCACAATGGTACTTCCAATACCGAGCCAACAGATATTGCCAATATACAGGCCGACAGATTCAGTGTCAACATTACCCCTCTCTCCCCCACAAAAGGACCAATCACAATACCAGTAGATTACCAGGCACCCAGTATTACTGCTGCACAGGTTAAAACAGCACTGTCCAAGGCCAAGAATACAGCTTCTATGGGATGTGACAATATCCCTGGCTGTGCTCTACATGAACTACAGAGTGAACTGGCACCTCAACTGTGTGCCCTGTTCAACCACAGCCTTACCTCAGGCTTTGTCCTTACTGAATGGTGCACTGCTACAGTCATCCCTCTCCACAAGAGAAGAATGATTACAGACCCAGGGAACTATCACCCCATTAGCCTTCCAAGTCTGATATGCAAAGCTATGGAACGCATCATCGTGGACCTAATAAACAAGGATATAGTGAATCTCCAAACTCTGGATCCCACACAGTTTGGTTTTGTGAAGGATAGATCATGCCTGATGAACCTAGTCAACTTCTTTGAGTCAGTCACGAGAGCTTTGGATGAAGGCAAGGTGGTTCATATAGCCTACATTGATCTGGCCAAGGCCTTTGATATAATTCCCCACTCAGGAATCATAGAAAAAAGTCACTAAGCTAGGCATCAACCTGTATATCAGTAGGTGGTTTGCAAACAGGCTCATAGATAGAACCCACAGTGTGAAAGCAGCTGACTCCAAGTCAGACTGCCAACCAGTCACGAATGGAGTACCACAGAGTTCAGTCC
The DNA here is from genome assembly GCF_019279795.1 of Protopterus annectens. Taxonomy (NCBI): domain Eukaryota; kingdom Metazoa; phylum Chordata; order Ceratodontiformes; family Protopteridae; genus Protopterus; species Protopterus annectens. The sequence continues at coordinate 862,452,855 of NC_056726.1, forward strand.
TGCATCCTCTCCTGTTTGGTATCTGTTTCTTTGAAGTCCAGGCCAACATGAAGGGACTCTGGCTGACAAAGTTTGCAGATGATTGCAAGTTGGGAGCTATTATTAACTCCCCAAGTGATGTTGACATCCTACAGAAAGGCCTCACTGAGACCAATGACTAGTGTCAGAACCATGGCCTTAAACTCAATGCCAAAAAATGTGTCATTATCCCCTTTGGGAAAAACACAGTTTCCATGAATTACCACATTCATGGTAGTACACAGAACACAGAAGGCGTTATAAGAGATCTGGGAACACAGGTTGACAGCAACCTCTCTTTTGACCAACACATTGCTACTGTGGTCAGAAAGTCCTTCTATGTCGCACATCTCATTACTAAGGGTTTTGCATCCAGGAAGAAAGAGGTCATTGTCTCCATCTACTCTTCCCTCATTAGGCCAATTATTGAGTACAATGCCCCATTTGGCATGTTCCTCACTAGACACCTGCAACAACTGGAGACGCCACAAAAGTACCTCACAAAGAGGATCCTAGGCCTTAAACACTTGTCCTATATGGACAGACTCAAAAAACTCCAACTATTCTCTGTCTCATATCGCCTACTTAGAGGCAATCTCTGCTTGACTTACAAAGCCATGTCTGACCCAGCTCTGTTAGAAATGCTACATCTAAAGAAATCGCAATCCCTCCACACCATTCAAGCAGCACACATACTATCAACATTTTCTTCACACAGCTTTCAGCTTTCAGATGAGGCTAAACCATTCATTACACAGAAACAGACAATTTATGCATATAAAATCACATTTATATAGTCTACATAAATGCAAACTCCTCACAAGCCTTCTTCATACCATAAAACAGGGTAACTAAAACCAAAAGGAAGTGAAAATAGATCAGCTGAATTAGGATTCACTGTAATGCCCAGACAATTAGGCTATTCTAGCCCAAGCAGTCTAACTGTAATGGCAGTGGTGGCTGGTGACTTCAAATCAACGAGAGGCTGCAGGAGACAGGTGAATGTGTGGATCTAATGGGAAGAGGTGTGGCCAACTAGAAAGGGGAGGAGCTATGATCAAAACCACAAAAACTGGAACTTTAATTAAATTATTTGCCCTGGGAGCCAAACCATCATTATGAGAGTCCAATCAAGACATAATGAAGTGTAGAAAAAAAATATTTCATTGCATTGGTTGCATGACAGCTTATTTAATATCTAGATGAAAACACAAAGGTTATGAGGCATGAAAAAATACATTACTTTTTAAATACATCACTGGAATGCCAATCAAAATCAAGTATAATAAAAACAAGCAGCACTCAACTCAAACCACTTCTCCTTGCACTGCAGTTCTAATTATAATTTATATTCACCTTTATAAAAGTACCAAGTAACATGCTGAAAGTAACAATCTCTGTGATACCCCCACTTCTGAAAATGTTTCTTATCTAAAAAAGAACTGCTGCCTAACAATAACTATCTGCTTGTTTCATCGGGAAAACATGATCAAAGTAAAAAATGAAAAGCAAACAAGAAACAAGCTCAAGATAAATTGGATTACTGCAAAGGTTATGGACCACACATGATAGACTGGCCTTCTGTTTAGTTTACGGGCAAAGCCTGCAAAGATTACTGCACGTCCCCAACAAAGGTAATGATTTTCTTAAAATACTGCAATCCTGTCTTTTATTACAAATACTGTCATATGCATTTCAATACCCAGGACTTATACGTTATCTAGTTATGGCAACAACAAAAATGCTTTCAATGTTGGTAATTCTTTAATAGCATGCCTATTAAAACTTATTTGCATCTTACAATCTTAGACAAGCTTACCTGAAGGTCATGAAAGCATTGCTATTTAAACACAGAGCGACGGGCACTTTCTGAATAATAAGAAGCATAAATCAACAGTATAAAAATATGACAGAAACCCAGAGCATTCTGCAAAATCAAGCAAGAACAGATGAAAAGCCACTGTAGTACTTGTGTCTACCTTGAGTGGGGTATACTCTGCACACTTACACTGCATAAATGGCTGGGTGTCCCCTTTAATACAACAAGGTCTCATGTATGGGAACCAGTATAGGTTAAAAAAACTCACATTTCCACCCTATAGGAACAATAAAACAGATCACTTGGTAGCAGTGTGATCACAGCTAACAGGTGTCAGACAATGTCTGTGTCTCTAGATAAACATCATTAACTTAGACAAAAGTCTGCACACTGTTTATTAACTCACTTTCAAATAAATTATGTTATTTTGCTGCTAATTGACGGGATTGTGGAAATGGGTTTCTAAATTAGGTGTGTACACTTTTACTGAAACAGTACTTAATGATATATGATGAATTTGGCATGTGCTTGTGTGTGCAAACAGCTAATTTAGAAAAACTTTAACTAAACAATCTGAACAATGAAATAAATATTGTTTTCTCCATGTAGTTAAGCATTGTGGGACCTAAAGAAAACATAATACGAGGTAAAAGAGCAAGTTATTTCAAGTTGCAATGACCAAAAAAAAGTGATATGCTGAGTTGCTAGATTGCCAGTGGTACCTCTAAACTCTCCTGTTGTGTGTGGGGTGTGACGTGTGGCAAATTTCAGCTACCTGTGGAAAAAAATCAGCTATGCCTTTAACGTAACATGGCAGAACACTTTACTATGTAATTTGCATTTATTTCCATTATCTATAAAAGCAAGATCCTGTAATACAAATAGCAACACCTTTCATTTTTCTCCATACATGCCACTTGCTTGGAGCATAAACAAATTTTATTACACAGAATTTATCGTGGTTTACAGTAAATACATAATACTCTATAGCTACTAACCAAAGGTGTGATTGGCACTATGCTCTAAATATATATAAACACTCACACTCTGAGATTTGTTTTGAAGTATAAGTGCGCTCATACCATTGTACTTATAAACTTTTAGATGCTTTTCACATTAACATTACTTAATCAGTGCATCAGGAAAAAGAAAATCTATAGAAACTGTAGAAAAGTTCTGAGCACATCATAGCACAACTGATCAAGTTAAGCTAAGTATATCAGGAACATGAAATAATTTCACACACACACACACACACACACACACACACACACACACACACACACACACACACACACACACACACACACACACACTCACTGCATTCATACCTTCAATGATGATAATAAACTGTTGCTCGGCTGTTCGCTTGATGATAAGCTGGCTCTACAAATAAAATCCACAGCTTCAGAATCCAAGCTCTGCAAGTAAAATCCACTGCTCGGCTGTTTGCTTCATGATAAGCTGGCTCTGCAAATAAAATCTACAACTTCAGAATCCAAGCTCTGCAAATAAAATCCACAGCTTCAGAATCCAAGCTCTGCAATGAAAGCTTCAGCTCGTCTCTGCGTTCAAGGTAGAATGCACACTTCCGGTTTCCCGGAACCGGTTGTGAATGTTCCACGACTGCTGACCTTGCAGTTTGATTCCCTTCCAGTCTATGCAGTTAGCACCGTGTAGACTTCTGGGGCATCAGCAGTCTGCTGCCTTCTTTCTGAGTCCGGACCGGTAAGGCAGCAGTCCGGATTCACTTTCTATGTGAGGGAGAAGTTATAATTGGATTGTATCATTGTGGTTCACAGCTGGGGGGGGGGGGCTGCAATCCTGCAGTCTGATATCATAAGCAGCCACTGAGTAATGGGCAGCTTTCACTTAATTGTGTTGTTTTTAGACTTCAGATTGTACAATGGCCCATTAAACGATAACAGTTCAACTGTAGACCACACTCTTGTCTAATGTTCCCAGGTCTGTGGATGACTAACAACACTCATCTGCTGAATCAGATGAGCCGGAGAATATCTATGACCATTCTTGTTCACTGCTAGGACTTTCATGTCTGGATTGGTAGCCATGCTTTAATAATCTGTGAGGTCTTCTCTTAACTTTACCAGTTGGTTTAGACTGATTTGCTCTGTCCAGACTTTAGATATTTTGTTCAGTACTTCTTGGCTACGACCATCCTTAGAATTCCTGGACTCATTATTGACCACCTTAGGCTGTGAACAGGTATTATTTCATCATCAAAGTAGATGAAACATTACATTTAGAAGGGTTTGCCATTTCTTTGATGTTCAGATTCAAATGGGATGACTTTTAGCTGCCTTGGGGTACTGCTAGGACATTGTGGATGCATATATTTCATTCTAACAAAATCCCACTCCATCGCCTTGTTGGTCTAGTAACTATCTTCTTTCTTAGCAGCGATATAATTTCTTTACATTCTAAAACAGTATTTAGCTTTGGATAAATATGTAAATTGGGTTACCTTTAAATTTTTTTTTGTTTGTTTTGGACCTTATTACAGATAAATCATTTAGTAGGGATACTAATACTGCTTTAGAATGCAATGAGGTTTAATGTAAGATATCCTTAGGGGCAGGCAAAGTGCCTGGACTAAACAAGTCAACTAATGTAAAATGTTTATTAAAAGCACAAAGATTATAAAGTTTGATTTTTTTTATATTATGCCAGTTTAAGTATCACACTTGTATAAATAGTCAGCAATAATTTATTTTAAATTGACAATGATTGACATTTTTTATAATACTTAGCAATGTGGTACATTTTATGTAACTTTGTGTCAGCTGTTGTGTGATGTGATTTTTTTTGTGAACATACTTAAATTGACCTGAAAATGTTATTATTAGTTCAGAAGATGTTTTGGGATTATATTTTAAAAATAAAAGCACTTAATTATATACATACTCTATTTTTGCTGTGCTCTGTTTAGTAGAAGTTTTTTGTTGGGTGATAAGTTACACTTCATCTCTTTGTTCCATTGTATTATTTTAGTAGGGGTTTTAGTGTAGCACTAAACTTCTTTCAAATGGAATTAATGGCAAATGGTAACTGACATGGTTGCAGAGAAGTGTAATACAAATGTCTTAAGTTAACATGGGCTGTATTCAATAAGAATTGCTCTCAGTATGACTATTCTCGGAATCCGAAGGACCTGCTTTCAATGTAAGTGACTTACTTTTGTGTAAGACCTATCTATAAACATGCTTATACCTGAGACCAGATTCCTAAACACCTGCTCTCAGTGTAAGTGGACAATTACACTGAAAGCAAGTCTTTCGGAATCAGGCCCAGTGTGTCATGGGATTAGCATGATAGTATAACATTAGCATCTGTGGATGTTTTCTGATTCGGTTCTTTTGCAATTTACTTTTGCTTTACAACTTCTCCATAAAAGTGTATTTTGCCTCCCCCCTCAAAATAATGCATCGCATTTCATAAATGTAACTTTCTGATGGGTGCTATTCAGATGTATAATTTATGCTGAATCCATTTATCTTTTACTGTATACAATTAGTAGCTTCAGATATATTGACTCTAAAGTAGATGGAACACAGTTTTGACCTTGTACACAAATTAACTTATCTATACTTACTGAATACAGCATTTTCATAACAGAGGAGTGATCTAATTATGTTTTTGGTATAGTTCTTGATAATTTATGATGACAAGATGAATGAAATCATGATATGAAAATTTGCCTTCATGAATTTACAGAAAGGTCTTGCTACTGTTATTTTCTGTTTCCCCTATAAAATGTTCATTATTAAGTATCATTTCCAGCACAGCTTCTTTAGCAAATGGTGCTATTATTATAAGCTTTATTTCTGTTTGAATCCAAAATATTGCTAATGTCTCCCATTAAAACTGTTTGATAAGTACTCAAGACCATTAATTATTGATGGACTGCTAGAGAATGCCCACACTAGTTTGAAATGGAGCATAAATGTGTCTGTTATCACCATTTGCGTAATCTGTATAATGTGTACCAAAAGGGCACTGAATGTTCAGCATCTTTTTGGCTTTTTATTTCTGAAACATCTCATTATTTATGGTTTTTAAGTAGCAGCTACTCTCTCACTTTTATTTATTTATTTATTCATTTTTTTGTAAAATAATTATTGTGAAAGAAGAGAATGTATTCAGGCATCTTTAACTATTCAGAAACAAATACAGTTTATTCTTTAAATGTATTTATACAGGTATATTTGTATGCAAAATACTGTACTGTATTTTCTTTTATTGGATTACTAAAACTGTTGCAATGTGATTCTCACTGTCTTCCTCTCTTTTGTGCACACGTGTGTGTGTGTGTCTGTGTGTGTGTGTGTGTGTGTGTGTGTGTGTGTGTATATAAATATACATATATATATATATATATATATATATATATATATATATATATATATCAGTTTATCAGATGATCCAGTTTTCAGAGTCTTGAAATTCATATCAGTTGATCTAGTTTTCAAAGCCTTGAAATTCATATCAATGAGGCGATATGTTTTAATTTCTGAAAACCTGAAGCCTGTGAATGGACATCACTATACAGTGAGGATCAGGAAATTTGCCATTTTACTCAGTGTAGTGTAATCTTGGAGTAGGTATGTATAATTAGCAAGGGCTGCAGGGGACTTGCCCTCCTCCTCCTGAAGACTATAAAAAATATAGATTTTTGTGTTTTTGTGTTTTTTTTAAGGTTCAGGTTTTCAGAAATTCGATCATATTGTCTCGCTGATATGAATTTCAGGTTTCTGAAAACTCAATCAACTGACATAGATCTATATGTATATGTGTATATATATATATATATATATATATATATATATATATATATATATATATATATATATATATATATATATATATATATATATATATATATACAGACACACACACACACACACACACACACACACACACACACACACACACACACACAGATATATATTCTTTTTTGCCTTGCAAAGCTGAGTTCTTTAGGCCCATTTTGACACCCATGTAACTCATCACTGAAACAGGTTATAAGTCATTTAGATGAATATATATTTCCTGAACAGAAAAAGTAGCCAATATTTCCATTACAGTGGTTTTATCAGTAAGGGACATCACCCCCCTGCCCCATTTCAGTGGAGATGTTTCGCTGTTTGATTTCTATTTATTACAATCAGCTTTGGGGTGGCTACAAAATGGGATAGAAAAAATGGAAAACCAGTATCCACACCCTTAAAACAAATCATGCTGAATTTTCAACCTGTTTACTGAATTCATAGTTCATCTTGATAGCATTCTGCTAAACATTACTGTAGATCAGAGTGTGTGTTGTGTCTTTAAGAAGCATTTCAAAGTGAGGGCACGTGCATATAAATAGAGAGCATGTGCAGGCAGCAGTACCATTTTAAGTAAACAGCCAGAGTGTTAACATGTACGAGTGAAGTAGTCAGTTTGTTTATTAATTTGTTTAAGTTTAAGTTACTAAGCCTCAATCCTGATGTGTTTGTATATAATAAAGCTGCTTGAACCAAACTCACAGATGTTCGTCTACTTTATCCTGACTAGACAAGCGACAATTACCATGGAAAGAACAAAGGTCATTCACTAAAATACAACTTTTCTGAAACAAGTAGTTAGAATGTCAAATTCTTTGTTCCAGAGATTTTACACTGGGATATTTTTTCTGTGGTGAGTTATCTGCATGGCAATGTCCAATGTGGCAAGCCATATCAGTCATGTGCAACCATATATTATAAAAACTTATTGGATTGCTACTTTTTACAATAGAAAAAAAGTCACAACAACCTCAGTCAGTCAGAATAAACAGAGTTGAATTTTCCTGAAATTTGCTGACTGCAGAATTTTGTTGGATTGCCTTTAGCTGGATGTGTTATAGAACAAACCATGTCAGGCCACTACATTTTCTCACTTCGCATAACTCAGGAATATGCAAAAGAAACAAATCAGTTTCACTAGTAAAATGTTAAATGATCATATTACATGAAATGGTGCTGACTTCTGGCAAAATAATTGTTTTAATTCTTTGCTAACTTTTTTGGCAAAAATAATATAGGAAATTCAGCATTTTGGCCATTTATTTTGAATGCAAACAAATTCAATAAAAGCTGCTGCAATGTCAAAAATGTGGAATAGTAAAGTAAACCATGGTGAGGGTACTAAATCCTGTATTTTGTATTATCTAGTATGTGTACATAGAAAAAAGCATAATAAACATGATATGTATCCCCAGACTTCAGTCGGAGATTGTAAAGGACTGAAATTTTCAAATAAAATAAAAATGTACTGTAATTATGTTGACAATTTTAATTCATTTTAGAAGAAACAACATGTAATAGTGACTGCAGGTAAAATGACGCTTGCAGTTCTAATACACTGAAATGGAGAATAAAGGTAATACTGAGAAACTGAAAAAGAGAGTGTGGCAAGTGAAGGGAATAGCTTTCATGGGTAATTAGTAAACTGAAAAAGATAGAACTCAAGAAGATATCTAGGAAAATATGTTCATTGTGCAGCTGAGTTATAAGACATGACGGGATGCATGTGTCACAGAATACTGATATTTTTTCAGATAAGAAAGGGTATGTACAGGCTTATCTGTCTAATTCGTTATCATCTGTCATTAGTTACACTGTCTTTCATTTATGAAAGAAATGGATATTAACTGTTGTGTCACCAAACTTATCATAGTCTAAACCTAAAACTTATTTAAGATATAAACCACAGTCATACTGAGTACACTGCTGCTAACAGAATAGTTAAAATATTTTGAATAATTAGATAGGATCTGTTATGCTGTATTAGAGTTGAACATAAATAAACCTGTGTAAATCATTTTTATGATCAGTATTTAATTACTAGATTGCAAAGAGTGCAACATAATAAGCAAAGAAACATCTTGCAGGAGTTTGAAGTTTGAGTATATATACAGAGACACATATCTAATATGTATAACACATACAGACAGGCAGACATGATAAATATCAGTATGTGTTGTTGCAGGAATTTCTTTTTATCACGTTCCTAACCCTACATAAGATCCACGCATCATTCATCACTGAGCTGTCCATCCGTTTACTGCAGAGTCATTTTTCTACATTTTTATGTACAAGAAACAATACCAAATTGATTTGCTAGTCAACAGTTTGAACCATGAAGTGTGATCATTATTTAACGTGTTCTTTAATCTGTTTAGAGAAGAAGGGTCACACTAAAAAATTATGTCAGTTCTTTGTATGTGATAGTGCAAAGCCTGTAAAGATTACATGTGTTTTCTCCATTACTGACTTAAATAAACTCAGCAAAATTAGATAGCACATTAATACCCTTTCTTCAATGCACCAAGACATTATTATAGTCTATCAGATATATTTCTTTGCCTCCTCATTTATCTGTTATTGAAATCCTGGAAAAAGTACAAAGAAATGATTTCTGTTTCTTTTTTATGCCCTGATCAATATCAATTTTGCAATGCAATATTGATTTCTAGACCTTGATTTCAAAGCAAACAATAGCTTTTTTGTAATTTCCATGTTTCTGATATAACTGCCATCTTTGTCTGACCTACTTGCTGTCAAACAATATTGATTGCAGTGAAAATGAAAAAGCCAGTTTCTTCTATTAGCAAAATCAGAAGAGATACAGAGTGAATAGATTAGATAACAAACCCAAAAAGTGTTGAAGAAATAATGGATGACTTACAATATGTTTTTATATGATGAGCTGTGAGATATGTATATTAAATGGAGTCAGCGTCTTGTTTCAACAGTCTCATTTTTAATCCTATATTCTCACAGTTTTATCAGTACCTACAACAACCATCTGTTTCACTTTCATCATGTTTGTTAGCTTGTGTTCTACAACAACAAATATGCTGCTCATTTCAAATAATTATTTTTAATACATTCTCAACTTTTGTTCCTCTATTCCCTGAAAAATGGCTTGTTCATATTATTATAATTATTATTATTGTTATTATTAACATTATTATTATTATTATAATACTTCAAGCTCCTGGAACATGATTTGCTTTTACCCAAAAACTGTTTTATCATCTCAAAAACGGTATTTCAAACACTAAGCTGAAATATATGCAAACCAAATCAAATTTCTCTCCATCATACTTGAATTGATTACCTCATAATGAAATTACAAGAGTACTCGTTATGTTCCTCACTGCTGGGAGGACCAGTTATATTAAGGCATCAGGGCACAGTGGCAACTGAATGCTTCCACTTTCAAAGGGCTGGTTCAGTCACCCCAATGACCACTTCTGTACAAACACACAGAAGAAGAAGAAAATGAATTACATAAAACATTTTGAAATAGGGTTTGATTCTCACATGGGGTGATTGGCTAGGTTTAAAATGGTCCCCAATGGTAGTTAGCCTAATACTAAGAAGAAGAAGAAGAAGAAGAAGAAGAAAATGAATTACGTAAAACATTTTGAAATGGGGTTTGATTCTCACATGGGGTGATTGGCTAGGTTTAAAATGGCCCCCGATGGCAGTTAGCCTAATACTAATCTATTAATATAACCGCAACACTATAAATTTGGATAAGTCAAATTTCTTAATGACTATGTAAAAATGTATAGTTAATGTTGTAAGAAACACTAAAGACTGTCTCCAGGATATGAAATAGTTTTAACTAAGCAAAACTAACATGTATGATTATTTAGCAATTTGTGCCTCTCTCACTGTTCTGTAGATAAAGTGTTTCCTCTCATTCACAGGTAGAAGTTGTCTCTCTCAGTAGCTGTTAGTTTTGCACAGTCATCATACTCCAAAGTCTTAAAAGAACTCTTGAAATGTAACAGTCCCATCAATCCTATCCATTCCATCCCATCCATGGAAAATAAGATTTCCGTTACACATTTTAAGGTGACCTGTGTCTCCATCTTATGTACATGCTGTCCAATTTTTAAAGCAAACAAATAATAAATGCAAATGAAATAACTGAATAGATTTATCTGTTTCATAAGAATTAGTGCAGCCTTCTCATTGCCCAAGTATGGAAACCTGCTATTTTTTTATTATAAAGTGTCTAGTTTAATTTCCCGAAGAAGCTGAGTGTGACTTTCTGCATAAGTGCAGGAATATATTTTGCTGTCTGTACTACATAAATCGTGGAAAGGCTAATTTAATAATTATCTCAATGACTACCTTAGCTTGTTTTACTATGTATCCACCCAAGTTTCTTAGCAAACTATGAAACTATCACTGCAGGGACATTTTTTACAGCAGAATCTATTACCTGATTTATAAGAAAAGACACGTATCTGCACTGCCAATCATGAGCGGACAGATGATCCACGTTGGCGACCCCTAACCGGGAAAAGCCGGAAGAAGAAGATAACTTATCTAGTGACATCCATTTGCTCAGTGGAGCTTTGTGTTTTACTTTAGCAATTTTAATGGCTTCATCTTTGATGAACGTATTCATAACATGAATAAACAATTAGACTGCAGAAGGACACATTAGACAAAAGCAAAATCCACACATTTTCACACTTAGATACAAATCAAAGGAGCATGGGGAAACAGTGAAGATATGCAATAGGGGCCAGTTAAATTGTCAGTGTGATGAAATACTGAGTAACCATTTTAATAATAATACTTTGAAACCTCATTCATTTCAGCAAAAATATGAAGAATTACTGAGTAACCATTTAAAAAATTACTTTGAGACCTCATCAATTTCTGTACAAACACACAGAAGAAGAAGAAGAAGAAGATGAAGAAGAAGAAGAAAATGAATTACATAAAACATTTTGAAATAGGGTTTGATTCTCACATGGGGTGATTGGCTATGTTTAAAATGGCCCCAATGGCAGTTAGCCTAGTACTAATCTATTAATATAATCGCAACACTATAAATTTGGATAAGTCAAATTTCTTAAATCAGATTTGGTGTAGTGGTTCATTGCTCTGACTCTGGTGCACAGGGTCCTGGTTTTAAGACTTGACTTGGCAGTGATTTGATATCTATCAGTGACATCACACCACAAATTATGGTAGAGACAGATAAAACAGTAAATCAATTACATTTTCAAAGAATCACCTTTTTGCAGTGATGCAGCAGTGATAGGAAACATTACACTGATTAAAACTAATGAAACTGGTTGGGAGGGTGGCCTAATGGTTAAGATGTTTGCCTTATAAACACAAGGTGCAGGGTTTGAGTCTCACAAGGAATAATTGGCTAAGCTTAAAATGGCTAGAAAGGTCAATTAGCTTAATACTAATCTATGAACCTATTGGTATTTCTGCAGTTAAAAAAAAATGTTTATATCTGTAACAGTAACAGTACTTGGAACACATCTAGAGCCTGTTTACTGCATTTCCTGTGTTGCACTTAATTTGAAATTGTTTTTTTTTCTTCTAAAAACTGCATTTTACCTGATTTTGGCCTAGAACTCAAGTGTGGGGTCATTTATTGCACTGTTGTGATTATTTTGCTGCTTGTGTATCTCTGCTACCTTTAAACTACAAAAAAAAAAAAAAAAAAAAAAAAAATCTTGCTTTTTTCCCCACTTTACAGATTTGCTGTTCTGAGCTGTTTGGAAGTTTCTAGAAGGCCAGTGCTTACTTGGGCTAAAGGGGAGTCTCTGTGTTCACCAGTGGGAGTGGTTAACACTGTACAGCCTGCCTGTCCCTGGAGGAGTGGTAACTACCTAGAAGCTGTAGTTTTATTGGCCATTTTGGGTCAATTCTAAACTCCTTGATCTCTCTCTCTTAAAACCAGGCTGCCTCATGGTTTTGGTGTCTTTTCAGGCTTGTTAGTTGTTGCTGAAGCACCTACCAAGAGGAGAAAATGCTGAGAGAAGAAAAGGAGCCACTTTTGTGATTTTAAGTATTTTCTTCTGATTTTTTGTTAAGTTTTACTGCTTTGCCGCCTACTTTTTGGCATTTTCCGGCTTGCTAAAGTTTATATCTTTAACAGTAACCGTACTTGGAACACATCTAGAGCCTGTTTACTGCATTTCCTGTGTTGCACTTCATTTAAAATCGTTTTTTCCTCTAAAAACTGCATTTTACCTGATTTTGGCCTAGCACTCAAGTGTGGGGTCATTTATTGCACTGTTGTGATTATTTTGCTGCTTGTGTATCTCTGCTACCTTTAAACTACAACAAAAAGAAAAAAAAACAAAAACATCTTGCTTTTTTCCCCACTTTCTGAAAGTTAAGAAAGTTCAGTTACAGATTTGCTGTTCTGAACTGTTTGGAAGTTTCTAGAAGGCCAGTGCTTACTTGGGCTAAAGGGAAGTCTCTGTGTTCACCAGTGGGAGTGGTTAACACTGAACAGCCTGCCTGTCCCTGGAGTGGTTACTACCTAGAAGCTGTAGTTTTATTGGCCATTCTGGGTCAATTCTAAACTCCTTGATCTCTCTCTCTTAAAACCCTACAACTCTCTTTTTGCGCGGTTTTGTGCACTGAGTAGCGTCGGGCAGTGCCACCTAAACAGGTTTAAACTATTCCAGGCTCCACAAAGTCTGCTCTTCACTTTTTCCCTTAGAACTGTTCAAACTCTCAAAGTAATCACTCTATTCTCTTTCGAAAGCCCTGCACTTGCTCAGCTCTTATAAGGAAACACTAACTAACTAAAGCACTACACCCTCCTTGACTTCTCATAAGTATTAGACTCCCGATTGGTCCTTCCTGATCAAGTGAAAAATCAGTTCCCTTCCCTAATCTGATCAGTAAAAAAAACAGTTCCCTATACTAATCTGGTATGTCCAAGGGTCAGTTTCAAGTTTACTCTCCAGTCCAGCTGGTGAATCTGGGAATTTTGAGGCAATGTTACAATTGCCTTATGTACACAGACAACCCTCTCCTCCTTCCAACAAACTCTAATACATGTGAGAGATGCAGTTACACAGCCAAACTGGAGGCAGAGCTCTCTCAACCCAAGACTGGCACAGTCATTCAGGAGGAAAAGGTAACCACCCATACCACAAATCCAGTCTCACACAGACCTATTGCATCTGCATACCCAACACATAAACACACAAAAACATACTCAGAGGCTCTAAATAAAAATCTGCCTAAACAGCAAAGACATCCTAAGCAGATATCCAAGAAACAGTCACCCCTCAACAATACCCACAAATCACATATCTCACAAAATCAGTGTGCCTCACAGTCACAGCCCATAAGGCCAAACAACACACCAAATACACTTGTTATAGGGGACTCTATTGTCCGGCACACTGACGTCCCACTCACCAGATTGAACAAGGAGAAGGTCACTGTAAGCTGCCTGTTGGGTGCCAGGATCCGCCACATAATGCAAGCATTCAGGTCACTCCAAAGCAAGTACAAGTATGACTCCGTCATTGTCCATGCTGGTGTGAATGACCTGAGACGTACCTCCCTGGACTACATGAAAAGAGACATAGAGGAGCTCTCTGACCATGTAGTCCAGGCTGGTATGTCCCTGACCTTGAGTAGCATCTTGCCCTCACCAAGAATGATGCCACAGTATAAAGACAAAATGATAAGTTTCAACAACTGGCTAAAGATTTGGTGTCATTCAAAGGGGATCCAGTGTCTGTCAGCCTGGGATGACATGCTCGACAAGCCACGTTGCTTTGCTAGGGACGGCTTGCACCTGTCACCCTTAGGCTTTCGTATACTGGCCAAGGCTCTTGCCACCCCCATAGTGCCTTTTTTAGGCAAGGCTCAAAGGACAAACCCACCTCCATAGACAACCCAAAGATAAAAAAACTAAAGGTAATGCTACTCAATGCCAAAAGTCTAAACCTCAAGATGCACGCACTCGAGACTCTTCTCAGTATGGAGAAAATCGATGTCTGTGCAGTAACAGAAACCTGGTTCAAGACTCCTGAGAGCACACCAGCACTACCAGGTTATAACTCATACCATGCTTTTCGGCCCCAAAACTCGGACCAAAGCACAAAAGGAGGGGGAGTATCTATATTCATCAAAGATACCTACACCTCCAGGTTAGTGGCACTGCACAAAGCATCGGAAACCATCCATGTGCAACTAACAGCGTGCAAAACTGCCTTTCGGTTTGTAGCCTGCTACAGAACATCCTCCCTATTACAGGAACTCCACTTGGCATTTCTGAGAACACTGGAGAATATGAAGGTCTCTCCAAACACTATGTTATTGGGTGATTTCAACTACCCAAACATTGACTGGGAAAACTACTCAAGCCCAAACACCCTCGCCCAACGGTTCCTTGAATTTATAAACTCTAACACAATGGAACAACTGGTCACCACTCCCACAAGAGGGAACAACATATTGGACCTGGTCATCACCAACATGGGGACTCTATGTTCCACACCAGAGGTAAACCCCTCATTGGTAAGATCAGACCATAAACAAATTTCCCTGGACATCCATATCCCATCCCCACCCCTAGCCAAGGAAATCACTGTAAAGAATTTCTCCAAAGCCAACTTTGCACTTCTCAAGACTGAGGTGGAATCCTTCAAAGCCCCTGGGCCAGAGTGTAATACAGCCCAATCCGCAGAATCCTTTACAAATGCATTCTATGAGCACCTGCAGGAATGCATGGATAGTGCTATCCCAAATAAAACCAAGACTCACTCCTCCAAAAACAGGAGACCGCTCTGGTGGACCCCGGCCATAAATAAGCTATACAACAAAAGGAGGAAGCTACTACATGACAGAGCAAAATCCCAAAAAGGGAAGGCATCTCTGATCAGTATTAGCAAGAAACTTCGATCCCTCATAAAATCATCAAAGGCCAGTTTCGAAAAAAAAATTGCCCTAGACACTAAAGGTAATCACAAGGCCTTCTTTAGTTATGTCAGAAACATGGGCGGAAACTCCCTGATATGCTCTGAATTGTTGCATAACGGTACAAAATATACCGAATCTACAGATATAGCCAACATCATGGCAGACATATTCAGCGCAAATGTCTCCCCCCCTTCCCCCCAAAGGAGCAAACGCCTATCCCAACTGAATGTAACCTCCCTGACATCACAGATGCTCAGATGAAAGCTGCCCTCTCCAAAGCAAAAAACACAGCATCTATGGGACTGGATGGTGTATCACGCTGTGTCTTACACGAGCTCCAAGAAGAACTGAACCCTCACATTAAGTCACTGTTCAAACTTAGCCTTACTACAAGATATGTAGCCAAAGAATGGCATACATTTACACTGGTCCCACTCCACAAAGGTGGTGCCACAACAGACCCCGGAAACTATCACCCCATAAGCCTGACTAGTCTGGTCTGTAAAGCTATGGAGCGTATTATCATGGAACTCATAAAAAAAGACATCGGGAGCCTCCAGACACTGGACCCTACCCAATTCGGCTTTGTTAAAGACGGATCTTGCCTCTTAAACCTAGTTGATTTCTTTGAAACAGTTACCAAAGCCATACATGAAGGCAAGGTAGTCCACACAGCCGACCTGGACTTCGCAAAAGCCTTCGACACAATACCCCACTCGGGCATCATAAATAAGCTTACCAGCTTAAATATCAACCCCTATATCACAAGGTGGGTTGCAAACTGGCTCAGAGATAGAACCCACATGGTCAGAATCGCAAGTGCCATGTCCGAATCAAAACCAGTTACAAGTGGCATCCCACAGGGCTCAGTTCTGGGACCTCTCTTGTTCGGTATATAGTTCTCTGAGGTTCAGGCTAACACGGGGGGATTATGGCTGACAAAGTTCGCAGATGACTGCAAACTGGGGGCCATAATCGAATCTCCAGCTGACACAAGCATCCTCCAAAAGGGTCTCACAGAGACGGATGCTTGGTGCCAGAGCCACGGCCTCAAGCTAAATGCTAAAAAGTGCATAGTCATCCCCTTTGGGAAAAACAAGGTGCCCACAAATTACCACATAGGTGGTAATCCACTAAGAACGGAAGAAGTAATTAGAGATTTGGGGGCCAACGTAGATAGTAATCTCTCCTTTGATAATCATGTTGCCAAAGTGGTTAGAAAGACCTTCTATATAGCCCACCTTATCACGAAAGGGTTCGCATCTAGATCAAGAGAGGTCATTGTGCCCCTCTACTCGTCACTCATTAGGTCCATAATTGAATGCAATGCCCCTTTAGGGATGTACCTTACCCGACACCTGCAGCAACTGGAGAGACCCCAAAAGTTCCTCACCAAGAGGATCATGGGCTACAAACAGATGTCCTATGCAGTTCGACTAAAGAAACTCCAGCTCTACTCAGTTGCTTACTGCCTACTCAGAGGAGATCTATGCCTGACGTACAAAGCCATGTCAAACCCAGAATTAATGGACATGCTCCACCTCAAAAAATCCAAGTCCCTTAGAGCTACACGCTCCAGGGACCTAAACCTCAGCACAAAAATAAATAGGACATGCTGGAGGGACAGATTCATTTCCCAAAGGCTCCCCTCACTCTGGAATAGAATCCCAATTCATGTTAGACATAGCCCCTCGCTGAACCTCTTCAAGCGAAATTTGGACGAGTGGATGGAAAATCGCAAATTCACCCCTGGGATCTCTCCTGTGTCCCTGCTAGACAGAGGCACAGTAAACTAATCTTAAAATGGTACCTTCTGTGACCTACTTTACAGAGGCACAGTAGGCTAATCTAATAGGGAGGCGGAAGCCAAATACACTCTGGCTAGGCTTATAAATGCCCTAGGGCAGATAGCCTAGTATCTACCTATGAACCTATGAACTAGCAATGATATTAAGCTACAGAAAATGATAAACAACTAATAACACAATCAGAAAAGACCAAATAAAAATATTAAATCTAACTTCTTAGCTCCAATTTTATAAAAGAGCGTTGAGTCTTTTTGCTGAGGCAAAAAAGCCACCCAGAAGATTTTGAAAATAGATTATTAAGAAATAACATAAGCAGCCTGTGGCTTGGAAGGTGTGGAAGGCAAACACTCTGATCTATTTACTAATAGTCAGCTGTAATCAATGATATAGTGTTAAGAGGAACACAAGTTACATAGCACTCCAGATATCGCAACCTACTGCTGCAGTTCATCAAATTCCTTGACTACTATGCCAAATAGCTTGTTTTGAAAACAGATAAAAAGATAAGTAGGAATGCAAATACTTGCATTAAGTGCTGCAAGAATCTGGCTTGACTATAAGAAATAGCTATACCATACAAGAAGCCCTTTATCTATGCTATCAGACGTTTGAGAGAATTAGAGATTTAAGTTCAGCTTAGATTTCCAGCATATTTGCGTAACAGATTTATGTCAAAACTGAGTTACCTTCCTACCAGCTCAAGTGCAAGTGGAAATAAATAACTTATCTCAACAACAAAGGCTAAGAAAACAAATCTGCAGACAAGTCCACATAACATGCAAAGGTGCTTTCTAAATGAAAAACAAAAAAACAAAGAAGAGGAATACCAATTCCCAAATCTCTCAATAAAGAAAGAGAAGAGGCTTGAATAAAAGTCATAGGCCATTCCAGCGGATAAGTCACAAGTAGGGTGGTGGCAGCACCTCTTTGAAACATGTATTTCAGCAGGTAACAGATATACCACACTGCCTGATGAATTTGAGCTCAAGAATGCAGTAGCAGGAATGGATTAGAGTGCACAAAATGTATTGACACAGGAGCTGACTCATCTAGATTAAAGTATACTCAGGTAGAACAAGGATACAGCAGCAGTGGGTACAGCATCAGCTTGCAGGTGATAAAATAAAAGTCATAGGCCATTCCAGCAGATAAGTCACAAGTAGGGTGGTGGCAGCACCTCTTTGAAACATGGTTTTCAGCAGGTAACAGATATACCACACTGCCTGATGAATTTGAGCTCAAGAATGCAGTAGCAGGAATGGATTAGAGTACACAGAATGTATTGACACAGGAGCTGACTCATCTAGATTAAAGTATACTCAGGTAGAACAAGGATACAGCAGCAGTGGGTACAGCATCAGCTTGCAGGTGCAAATCTGAGATGACCATATAAAGAAAAAATAAGTGGCAACACCATGCACTAATAACATTTTTGGTATGCATCTTTCACTAGAGAGTATGTGCCACATGCGTGTACACTACTGGCTAGGGCTAGATTTCATGTACTCTTATTTGTTTATGCAGTTTTTTTTTTTTTATCGTAGGCAGTAATACCATCTCTAACGATGTATTTCACAGATAATATTTTCTTTATGTACATCAAGTATGGGGATAGAATGCAGTCTATTCTCTTTTCTTATGGCTGAAAGCATGCAGATGTATGTTAGATGTTCAACTTTCAATAGTTAATATCTACATTTGTTAAAATGACAATTTTTGGAGGACATGCTCATTTTCCCTTTTAACAGAGGCAGTGAGCACCTAAATACCAATTCTGAAGAAAGTATGACTGAATGAAATGTGTTATTTTTTTATTTTATTTTAGAGCATGTTCCTGTGAACTATTAGGCACCTTGATAATTAAGCACTCAATAATGCCTGACAGGTTGTGTGTTCTACACCTCTGGAGGGATGTTAATTACACATTAGTACACACCCTGGAGGGCATTATTGTGCCTAGAAAATGGGGTCTCTATAAAAAAGTTTTTTACTTACTTATATTTATATTTTTTATTACTATATTTTTTAGTACATTTTTGATGGAAAATAGTTCTTCTGCCTAATGTTTCAAACTTGCTGTAGTATATGTTAATGGTGTTGGAAGAAATATTTTACATTAAGCATGTAAATAGAATATTTAAAAATAACCAGGATATTTACTTTATTTTTGGCTCCTTTCTCCTAATTCATTTGGTTGGCAGTCACTGGAAGCTGAATAATGACATACATTTGAGTTTCAGACTTTAGCCTCCTTCAGAAAATTCATTCTAACTTAAATCCTTTACTTTAGCAGCTTTGTAATTTTATAACAGCAATAATTAAGTTACTGTTTTAGAACCCCCCCCCCTTTATTTTAGGCTTTATCCATGTTAATTCAGCTGAAAGGTGCAGAGGTTTGTAAACGTCTTTACTGCTGCTACTGCCAGTAGTCATCTCACACACACACACACACACACACACACACACACACACACACACACACACACACACACACACACACACACACACACACACCTCTGCTTCAGAAAAAATACATGCTAATGAAAGCCCTGTTATTCTAGCAATTTTCTAAGTTTATAAGAGCAATATTTAAAATCTGTCCCTATTTTCGGCCGTTTGTTTCCCCATTATTTGTGGCTCTGTCCAGATTTCTTGTGCTGAGAGGTATGGTCGAGAGGTATGCAAAGATCTAATGTGATGCTGCCAGGGATCGCTCAATTGGTCTCGCTCCTCACTTTCTCTTTCGCCTTCCCTCTCTCTCTCTCTCTCACACACATACACACTTTTTATTTTACACTTGCTAAACAGTAGAAGTGCTGCTTAGCCAGTGTAAAATAGCAGCTTAACTGATCTCTCTCTCACAGTCATACAGACATACACTTTCACTCACTAATACATACACACACACTTTATTTTATTTTACTTTTATTTTGGCACACTTATTTTTCAGTGAGCATTACTTGAACATTAATACCCTGCTGGAGAACACTCATTCTCCAATCAGGGTGCTGATGTACAGTAAGCCCATTCTCTAAAAGCAGTTAAGACATGCAAGCTGCTTTGGTATATTACTGTTATAAGATATGTTATATACTACCTCTTCTACTTTGTTCTAATCATTTTTGCATGTTTTGGGAATATATACAATACAGGAAAAATAAATAAATGAACCACAAAGCTGAAAAAAAAGGAAACAAATATTTTAATGCATAAAAACTCGGTAAAAAAATATATACAAAAGGAAGCACTTTCGTAAGGCACACTGGCAAAACTTCATCAGATAATAAAAAAGATATACCACAGTTCAGCATTTATATTTCACCCACACCATTCAATGAATTAATTAAATCTTAAATACCCACACTTGATTGATGACGCAAACTTTTACACTTGAACATGAATACAAAAAACATGCAAATGTAAGTGAAACAGAAAATAAACTAAAAAATATATAATTACACATAATTAATGCATAAAAACTCATATTCAAAAAAAAAAAATATATATATATATATATATATATATATATATATATATATATATATATGTTATATTTATTAAAATGAGAACATCTCATCTGTCTAATACCTTGAGCTTTAATTTACTGCTAATAGAAATAGTATCATTCAACCCAGGGGGAGCATGAGCATTAAGAAAGACCTGCCACCAAATTTCTTTGTCTTCTAACCATAAACTCCAAAGTCCACCTCGATCTCTCCGCTTGATCTGCTGTAAAGCCACAAATTTAAAGGCATGTTCGGGGAACTTTTTAATATGCCTATACAGAGCATTTCTTTCCTCACACTGACGAACATCATATAAATGTTCATAAATATGCTGACTCAAATTACGTTGAGTTTTCCCAACATAAAAGCCGGGACAATGTGAACACAAGGAAACATCAACCACCCCTTGTGTGTGACAGTTGAACTTGCCCTTAATAGAAATAACCCTATTACATATCTTAACCTTAGATGTTAGTAAAATATATTTGCACTGACTACATGCACCACAAGATGTCATTTTACCCTGTAAATTACAGTCCTTAACTTGTTCCAATATATTTTTTATGTTCCCACCCCTCCTGAACACAAAATCTGGGTACTCTCCAAAAAAGGATCCCAAAACGGAATCACTTTTTAAAATGACCCAATTCTTATTAACTATGTCCTGCATAGTATAGCTGTTATTGGAGAAGGTAGTCACAAATGGACAAGGCATGTCAATCCTCCTCTCTGACCCCCTAGGCATGTCCATAGTTGGTAAATCAGAGGTTCCGTCATGATCAACCATATTAATTATAACAACATCAATAGTTGTTCCCACAATGCTCAATACATTTTCCCCTAAAGTATTCAAAATAAGTTGGAAATGACCACTTGCACATTTTTCAACTACTTCCCTTCTAATATTATTGATGAGGTACTTGGGATAGGCTCTCTCCATAAACATTTGACACATAAAGTCACATTCATCAATGAAATCACTATAATTTGACACTATCTGGGCTGCCATATCCAACTGCCCTTTGATGATACCCCGTTTGACATGCATAGGATAATTACTATTAAAATATAAAATACTATTTGAATAAGTCGGCTTTCTGAAAATTTTAGATTTCAAACCATCCTCAGTTTTAGCCAATAAAACATCCAAATAATAAATCCCAGCTACTTCAAAATTATGTGTAAATTTCAAAAATGTGGTGCTCTCATCGATATAAATCATAAATTCTACAATACCTTCCTCAGAACCATTCCATGCAATAAATGAATCATACAACTATCTCAGATACAAGACAACATTGTTATAGAAAGGAGAGAGAACAAATAGAATTTCTCCCACCATGCCATCACTATATTGGCAAAAAGTTGGCTGCAACAGAAGGAAGAAACTGTTGCAAAAGAGAGTAAAATCCCATGAGTGGAGGAGCTCCCTGGTCAGCCTCAGTAAGAAGCTGAGATCCCTTATAAGATCCTCCAAAGCTAGCTGCGAAAATAAAATTGCCACTAATTCCAAGGACAACCACAAAGCATTCTATAGCTATGTCAAGAATCTCAATGGCAACACCCAAATCTCCTCTGAGTTACAGCACAAAGGTATGAAAATTACAGAACCAACTGATATTGCCAACATCCTGGCAGATAGGTTCAGTGCTAACTTTACCCTTCCCCCTCACCCCCTAAAGGGCCCATATCTATACAGGAGGAATGCAGAGTCCCTGTAATCACAACTATGCAGGTGAAAGCTGCACTCTCTAAAGCCAAAAACACAGCATCCATGGGACTGGACAGCATGCCAGGCTGCGTTTTACACAAACTTCAGAATGAACTGGCTCCCCACTTAAGCACCATGTTCAATAATAGCCTCGCATCAGGCTTTGTGCCCACTGAATGGTGCACAGCAACAGTTATCCCACTCCACAAAGGGGGAGCCACCACTGAACCTGGGAACTATAGACCTATTAGCCTGACGAGCTTGGTCTGCAAAGCCATGGAAGGTATCATCATGGAACTCATAAACAAAGACATTGGTAACCTCCAAACTCTGGATCCCACCCAGTTTGGGTTTGTGAAAGGCAAATTATGCCTCCTGAACCTGATCGACTTCTTTGGGGCAGTCACCAAAGGCGTAGATGAGGGTAAAGTGGTTCACACAGCCTATCTTGACCTCGCCAAGGCTTTCGACACCATCCTCCATTCTGGAATTATAGCTAAACTCAATAAACTAGGCATAAATCCCTACATCACAAAATGGGTTGCCAACTGGCTCACTGACAGAACCCACACTGTAAAAGTTGCAGACTCCAAATCTGACCTCAAACTAGTGACAAGTGGAGTACCACAGGGTTCCATCCTGGGACCGCTCCTGTTTGGTATCTACTTCTCTGAAGTACAGGCTAACACAGAAGGCCTCTGGCTAACGAAGTTCACAGATGACTGCAAACTAGGAGCCATAGTCAAGTCCCCAAATGATGTGAACATCCTGCAGAAGGGCCTCTCTGAGACAGATGCCTGGCGTCAGAGCCATGGCCTCAAGCTCAATGCCAAAAAGTGCAGTGTCATCCTCTTTGGTAAAAACTCTGTACCCATGAACTACCACATAGGCAGCAATCTACTTAACACCGAATGCGTGATAAGAGACCTTGGGACCCAGGTGGACAGTAGTCTCTCCTTTGATAGTCACATCGCCACAGTAGTCAGGAAGTCATTCTACGTGGCACACCTCATCATAAAAGGGTTCTTGTCCAGAAAAAAAGAGGTCATCATTCCCCTCTACTCGACACTCATTAGACCCATTATAGAGTACAACGCCCCTTTTGGAATGTACCTCACAAGACATCTGCAGCAGCTGAAAAGGCCACAGAAGTACCTCACAAAGAGGATTACTGGACTCAAACAAATGCCCTACACTGACCGCCTCAAAAAACTCCAGCTTTACTCCATAGCATATCGCCTACTCAGAGGTGATCTCTGTCTAACATATAAAGCTATGTCAAACCCAGAGCTGTTGGACATGCTACACCTAAAGAAATCACAATCCCTCCAAGCAACATGCTCTAGGGACCTAAACCTTGTCACCACAATAAACAGGACATGCTGGAGGGATAGATTCCTATCCCAGAGACTTCCCATACTCTGGAACAGGCTACCCATCTATGTCAAGCAAAGTTCTTCATTAGCACTCTTCAAGAAAAATCTTGATGAGTGGATGGGAAATAGGAAATATACCTTCTGTGTCTCTGCTCATCAGTGGCACAGGAAAATAACTTTCTTGGGTGGCGTAAGCCAGGGAACCTTGTTGGCTAGGCTTGCATAGGCCCTTGTGTCGATAGCCTAGTACCTACCTATGAACCTATGAACCTATGGAGACCCCGTGTCAACCCCCAAGAGCTGCTTGAAATAATGCCCTTCAAAATAAGTAAAATTATTCCTGAGCACTAAATCCATCAGCTGCGTAAACATGTTGGAACCCTGAGGTAACCTGAACTCCTCAAACAAGAATTCAGAAAACCATTCAAGGCCTATATTGTGAGGAATGCAACTGTACAGCTCTTTAACATTGATAGTAAGAAAAATAATATTCTGGTTTGCCACATCAATGCTGTTACACTTCTCTAAAAAGTGCCAAGAATCCTTACACAAATGTGGAATGGCCATGACCCTCTCTTTTAACTTATAATCCAAATATTTAGCTATATAGCTGGTCTTGGACCAAGATGAATCCACAATGGGTCTGAAAGGGGGATTGACCAGGTCCTTATGGATCTTGGGAATACCAAAGATCCCTGGAATTGTTGGAACATCTTTGGACATGTAATTATATTCATCCAGGTCAATCTGATCCTGCATCAACATGTCCAAAAGATCGCTGTCAATTTTACTGTACGCAATATTGACCTCATTTAGTGATGCTTCAGTATTGGTATCACCATACAAGATATCAAACATTTTCTGCATGGAATCAGCCTTGGACATGACAACCACCACTTGTCAGGTTGCATGATTCGCAAACTTTCATTTCTTAACTCATTCAAACAATCTTTTTCTACTATTGACATATTAGCATCAGTAACATTGTTACCCAAGAAGTGCCGAAAATCTGTTTCACAGTTTTTCTAAAGCTTTGATAGCATAATGAATCTCTGGATTAAAAATTCTAGGCATTCTCAAACAGTGACTATTATAATTAAATACATCATTGTCATTCCTATGCATAAATTTTAAGTTTACTCTACGTGTGTACATCTTGAGATCACAAATAAGCTCACTGATATCACTTTTATCACTGAGTACATAATTAAAACCTTAGAAAAAGACATCAGCATGTTGCACTGATATATCGAAATCGGTGTAATTAAACATTTTAAAGTCTTTCTTAGAATTCAAAACAATAATTGGTTTACTAACAGTCACCTCAATCATCTCCTCATTTTTGGGAACTGGCCGAACCTCTGTCCATACTCCTTCCAATTGGCAGCCTGTGGGTAAGGACTCCACTGTTGGCGGGACCGATTTTTTATCCTCGCTGAACGTCTCGGCCCAAACTGTTCCAAAGAGGCCTCTTCCCCCTGGTTATTAGATGTATCAACCTCACTATTAGGCTGTTGTGACAAAACTTGCTGCCGTTTTCCCTGCACGGATGGAGGAAGGGGATAGGCAAAGCCATCCTCGTAAGCATGCCTGTCTCTTTCAAGCTTCTTGGTTTTCCAACTAGCAATAACCGAGATAATCCCATCCACCTGCTGGAAGACGTGATCATAGGCTTGCTTACACTGTTCCCACAAATCACCATGGCAAATCTTCCCATCAAGGTCCATCGGGGTGGACCTTGGAGGTTATCTTTAGAAGACAAAGAAATTTCGTGGCAGGTCTTTTTTAATGTTTATGCTCCCCCTGGGTTGAATGATACTATTTCTATTAGCAGTAAATTAAAGCTCAGGGTATTAGACAGATGAGATGTTCTCATTTTAACATATATATATATATATATATATATATATATATATATATATATATATATATATCTATATTTAAATATGAATTTTTATGCATTAATTATGTGTAATTATATATTTTTTTAGTTTATTTTCAGTTTCATTTACATTTACACGTTTTTTTGTATTCCTGTTCAAGTGTAAAGGTTTGTGTCATCAATCAAGTGTGAGTATTTATGATTTAATTAATTAACTGAAGGGTGTGGGTGAAATATAAATGCTGAACTGTAGTATACCTTTTTTATTGTCTGATGAAGTTTTGCCAGTGAGCCTTACGAAAGCGCTTACTTTTGTATATATTTTTTACTGAGTTTTTATACAGTAAAATATTTGTTTCCTTTTTTTCAGCTTTGTGGTTCATTTATTTATTTTTCCTGTTTGGTGTAGTGCTTTGCGGTTTTCTGAATATATACAATACATAAATGAGCATTTATTTATTTACTCAGCTGCTATATTGCTCTTCTGCTTTATTTTAATTTGATAAAGCAGTGAGATTTTTTGCAGATAATAGCTAAAGTTTTCAAAGTCGATTAGTATTGGTGGGCCACCAATATTTTGGTTAAACTAAACAGAAGATGAAAGAAAATTATATACTTTCTACTTAGACTTATTGCATGGGAATAGGCAGTGTTGTGGAGAATTTAGGGAAATTATTAATAAAGCAATATTAAATGCACTTTTATATAACATAACGGGAATAAGACAACAGAAAGTCTTTACTAACAACTTAAAGATAAATATAAAATAAATGTTGACATACTTATAAAAAATATAACACTCACAGATATATACAAACTAGACAAAATAAAAAAGAGCACGGAATAAATGGGTGTAACAAGAGACTAATCAAAACAAATGGAATTTCATTTTAGTATGTTAGTTATTACTAGACATTAGAACGGCAGCCATTTGGAATGTTAGGAGCCATTATACCAAGTCCCAAAACACAAA